>NW_027601426.1:0-174523 GCF_053455715.1 Rhinoraja longicauda
TTAACCCTCACCCTTAACCCTCGCCCTTAACCCTCACCCTTAACCCTCACCCTTAACCCTCACCCTTAATCCTCACCCTTAACCCTCACCCTTAACCCTCACCCTTAACCCTCACCTTTAACCCTCACCCTTAACCCTCACCCTTAACCCTCGCCCTTAACCCTCACCCTTAACCCTCACCCTTAACCCTCACCCTTAATCCTCACCCTTAACCCTCACCCTTAACCCTCACCCTTAACCCTCACCCTCAACCCTCACACGTAACCATCATCCTTAACCCTCACCATTAACCCTCACCATTAACCCTCAACCTTAACCCTCACCCTTAACCCTCACTCTTAACCCTCACCGTTAACCCTTAACCCTCACCCTTAACCGTCACCCTTAACCCTCACCCTTAACCCTCACCCTTAACCCTCACCCTTAACCCTCACCCTTACCCCTCACCCTTATCCCTTAACCCTCACCCTTAACCCTCACCCTTAACCCTCACCATTAACCCTCACCTTTAACCCTCACCCTCAACCCTTAACCCTCACCCTCAACCCTCACACTTAACCATCATCCTTAACCCTCACCCTTAACCCACACCATTACCCCTCACCCTTAAACCTCACCCTTAACCCTCACGCTTAACCCTTAACCCTCACCGTTAACCCTCACCCTTAACCCTCAACCTTAACCCTCACCCTTAACCCTCACCCTTAACCCTCACCTTTAACCCTCACCCTTAATCCTTAACCCTCGCCCTTAACCCTCACCCTCAACCCTCACTTAACCATCACCCTTAACCTTCACACTTAACCCTCACCATTAACCCTCACGCTTAACCTTCACCCTTAACCCTCACACTTAACCCTCACCCTTAACCCTTAACCCTCACCCTTAACCCTCACCCTTAACCCTCACCCTTAACACTCACCCTTAACCCTCGCCATTAACCCTCCCCCTTAACCCTCACCCTTAACCCTCAACATTAACACTCACCCTTAACCCTCACCCTTAACCCTCACCCGTAACCCTCACCCTTAACCCTCACCCTTAACCCTCACCCTTAACCATCACCCTTAACCCTCACCCTTAACGCTCACCCTTAACCCTCACCCTTAACACTCACCCTTAACCCTTAACCCTCACCCTTATCCCTCACCCTTAACCCTCACCCATAACCCTCACCCTTTCCCCTTACCCCTCACCCTTAACCCTCACCCTTAACCCTCACCCTTAACCCTCACCTTTAACCCTCACCCTTAACCCTCACCCTTAATCCTCACCCTTAACCCTCACGCTTAACCCTCACCCTTAACCCTCACCCTCAACCCTCACACTTAACCATCATCCTTAACCCTCACCATTAACCCTCACCATTAACCCTCAACCTTAACCCTCACCCTTAACCCTCACTCTTAACCCTCACCGTTAACCCTTAACCCTCACCCTTAACCGTCACCCTTAACCCTCACCCTTAACCCTCACCCTTAACCCTCACCCTTAACCCTCACCCTTACCCCTCACCCTTATCCCTTAACCCTCACCCTTAACCCTCACCCTTAACCCTCACCATTAACCCTCACCCTTAACCCTCACCCTCTACCCTTAACCCTCACCCTCAACCCTCACACTTAACCATCATCCTTAACCCTCACCCTTAACCCACACCATTACCCCTCACCCTTAAACCTCACCCTTAACCCTCACGCTTAACCCTTAACCCTCACCGTTAACCCTCACCCTTAACCCTCAACCTTAACCCTCACCCTTAACCCTCACCCTTAACCCTCACCTTTAACCCTCACCCTTAATCCTTAACCCTCCCCCTTAACCCTCACCCTCAACCCTCACTTAACCATCACCCTTAACCTTCACACTTAACCCTCACCATTAACCCTCACGCTTAACCTTCACCCTTAACCCTCACACTTAACCCTCACCCTTAACCCTTAACCCTCACCCTTAACCCTCACCCTTAACCCTCACCCTTAACACTCACCCTTAACCCTCGCCCTTAACCCTCCCCCTTAACCCTCACCCTTAACCCTCAACATTAACACTCACCCTTAACCCTCACCCTTAACCCTCACCCGTAACCCTCACCCTTAACCCTCACCCTTAACCCTCACCCTTAACCATCACCCTTAACCCTCACCCTTAACGCTCACCCTTAACCCTCACCCTTAACACTCACCCTTAACCCTTAACCCTCACCCTTATCCCTCACCCTTAACCCTCACCCATAACCCTCACCCTTTCCCCTTACCCCTCACCCTTAACCCTCACCCTTAACCCTCACACTTAACCCTCACCCTTAACCCTCACCCTTAATTCTCACGCTTAACCCTCACCCTTAACCATCACCCTTAACCCTCACCCTTAACCCTCACCCTTAACCCTTAACCCTTAACCCTCACCCTTAACCCTCACCCTTAACCCTTAACCCTCACCCTTAACCATCACCCTTAACCCTCACCCTTAACCCTCACCCTTAACCCTCACACTTAACCCTCACCCTTAACACTAACCCTCAAACCTCACACTTAACCATCACCCTTAACCCTCACCCTTAACCCTCACCATTAACCCTCATCCTTAACCCTCACACTTAACCCTCACCCTTAACCCTCACCCTTAAACCTCACCCTTAACCATCCCCCTTAACCATCACCCTTAACCCTCACCCTTAACCCTCACCCTTAACCCTCACCCTTAACCCTCACCCTTAACACTCTCCCTTAACCCTTAACCCTCACACTTAACTCTCACCCTTAATTCTTAACCCTCACCCTCAACCCTTACCCTCAACCCTCACACTTAACCATCACCCTTAACCCTCACCATTAACTCTCACCCTTAACTCTCACCCTTAACCATCATCCTTAACCTTCACCCTTAACCCTCACCCTTAACCCTCACCCTTAACCCTCACCCTTAACCCTCACCCTTAACACTTAACCCTCACACTTAACCATCCCCCATAACCCTCACCCTTAAACCTCATCCTTAACCCTCACACTTAACCCTCACCCTCAACCCTCACCCTTAACCCTCACCATTAACCCTCACCCTTAATCCTTAACCCTCGCCCTTAAACCTTACCCTCAACCCTCACACTTAACCATCACCCTTAACACTCACCATTAACCCTCACCCTTAACCCTCACCCTTAACCCTCACCATTAACCCTTAACCCTCACCCTTAACCCTCACCCTTAACCCTCACCCTTAACCCTCACCCTTAACCCTCACCCTTAACCCTCACCCTTAACCCTCACCCTTAACCCTCAACCTTAACCCTCACCCCTAACACTCACCCTTAACCCTCACACTTAACCCTCACCCTTAACCCTCACCCTTAACCCTCACCCTTAACCATCACCCTTAACCATCACCCTTAACCCTCACCCTTAACCCTCACCATTAACACTCACCCTTAACCCTTAACCCTCAACCTTAACCCTCACCCTTAACTCTCACCCATAACCCTCACCCTTATCCCTCACCCTTAACACTCACCCTTAACCCTAACCCTTAACCCTCACCCTTAACCCTCACCCTTTACCCTCACCCTTAACCCTCTCCCTTAATTCTCACGCTTAACCCTCACCCTTAACCATCACCCTTAACCCTCACCCTTAACCCTCACCCTTAACCCTCACCCTTAACCCTCACCCTTAACCCTTAACCCACACCCTTAACCATCACCCTTAACCCTCACTCTTAACCCTCACCCTTAACCCTCACACTTAACCCTCACCCTTAATCCTTAACCCTCACCCTTAACACTTACCCTCAAACCTCACACTTAACCATCACCCTTAACCCTCACCCTTAACCCTCACCCTTAACCCTCACCCTTAACCCTCACCCTTAACACTCACCCTTAACCCTTAACCCTCACACTTAACCCTCACCCTTAATCCTTAACCCTCACCCTTAACCCTTACCCTCAACCCTCACACTTAACCATCACCCTTAACCCTCACCCTTAACGCTCACCATTAACTCTCACCCTTAACTCTCACCCTTAACAATTAACCCTCACACTTAACCATCCCCCATAACCCTCACCCTTAACCCTCACCCTTAACCCTCACACTTAACCCTCACCCTCAACCCTCACCCTTAACCCTCACCCTTGATCCTTAACCCTCACCCTTGATCCTTAACCCTCGCCCTTAAACCTCACCCTCAACCCTCACAGTTAACCATCACGCTTAACCCTCACCATTAACCCTCACCCTTAACCCTCACCCTTAACCCTCACCCTTAACCCTTAACCCTCACCCTTAACCCTCACCCTTAACCCTCACCCTTAACCCTCACCCTTAACCCTAACCCTTGACCCTCACCCTTAACCCTCACCCTTAACCCTCAACCTTAACCCTCACCCTTAACACTCACAGTTAACCCTCACACTTAACCCTCACCCTTAACCCTCACCATTAACCCAAACCCTTAACCATCACCCTTAACCATCACCCTTAACCCTCACCTTTAACCCTCACCCTTAACACTCACCCTTAACCCTTAACCCTCAACCTTAACCCTCACCCTTAACTCTCACACATAACCCTCACCCTTAACCCTCACCCTTAACCCTCACCCTTAACCCTCACCCTTAACCCTCACCCTGAACCCTCACCCTTAACCATCACCCTTAACCCACACCCTTAACACTCACCCTTAACCCTCACCCTTAACCCTCACCCTTAACCCTCACCTTTAACTCTCACCCTTAATCCTTAACCCTCACCCTTAACCCTCACCCTTAACCCTCACCCTTAACCATCACCCTTAACCCTCACCCTTAACCCTCACCATTAACCCTCACCCTTAACCCTCACTCTTAACCCTCACCCTTAACCCTCACCCTTATCCCTTAACCCTCACCCTTAACCCTTATCCCTCACCATTAACCCTCACCCTTAACCCTCACCCTTAACCCTTAACCCTCACCCTTAACCCTCACCTTTAACCCTCACCCTTAACCCTCACCCTTAACCCTCACCCTTAACCCTCACCCTTAACCCTCACCCTTAACCCTCACCCTTAATCCTCACCCTTAACCCTCACCCTTAACCCTCACCCTTAACCCTGACCCTTATCCCTCACCCATAACCCTCACCCATAACCCTCACCCTTAAATCTCAAACTTATCCCTCACCCTTAACCCTCACCTTTAACCCTCGCCCTTATTCCTTAACCCTCACCCTTAACCCTCACCCTCAACCCTCACACTTAACCATCATCCTTAACCCTCACCATTAATCCTCACCATTAACCCTCAACCTTAACCCTCACCCTTAACCCTCACTCTTAACCCTCACCGTTAACCCTTAACCCTCACCCTTAACCCTCACCCTTAACCCTCACCCTTAACCCTCACCCTTAACCCTCACCCTTAACCCTCACCCTTAACCCTCACCCTTAACCCTCACCCTTATCCCTCAACCCTCACCCTTAACCCTCACCCTTAACCCTCACCATTAACCATCACCCTTAACCCTCACCCTCAACCCTTAACCCTCACCCTCAACCCTCACACTTAACCATCACCCTTAACCATCACCCTTAACCCACACCATTACCCCTCACCCTTAACCCTCACCCTTAACCCTCACGCTTAACCCTTAACCCTCACCGTTAACCCTCACCGTTAACCCTCAACCTTAACCCTCACCCTTAACCCTCACCCTTAACCCTCACCTTTAACCCTCACCCTTAATCCTTAACCCTCGCCCTTAACCCTCACCCTCAACCCTCACTTAACCATCACCCTTAACCCTCACACTTAACCCTCACCATTAACCCTCACGCTTAACCTTCACCCTTAACCCTCACCGTTAACCCTCACCCTTAACCCTTAACCATCACCCTTAACCCTCACCCTTAACCCTCACCATTAACACTCACCGTTAACCCTCGCCCTTAACCCTCCCCCTTAACCCTCACCCTTAACCCTCAACATTAACACTCACCCTTAACCCTCACCCCTAACCCTCACCCGTAACCCTCACCCTTAACCCTCACCCTTAACCCTCACCCTTAACCATCACCCTTAACCCTCACCCTTAACGCTCACCCTTAACCCTCACCCTTAACACTCACCCTTAACCCTTAACCCTCACCCTTAACCCTCACCCTTAACCCTCACCCATAACCCTCACCCTTACCCCTCACCCTTAACCCTCACCCTTAACCCTCACCCTTAACCCTCACCCTTAACCCTCACCCTTAACCCTCACCCTTAATTCTCACGCTTAACCCTGACCCTTAACCATCACCCTTAACCCTCACCCTTAACCCTCACCCTTAACCCTCACCCTTAACCCTCACCCTTAACACTCACCCTTAACCCTTAACCCTCACCCTTAACCATCACCCTTAACCCACACCATTACCCCTCACCCTTAACCCTCACCCTTAACCCTCACGCTTAACCCTTAACCCTCACCGTTAACCCTCACCCTTAACCCTCAACCTTAACCCTCACCCTTAACCCTCACCCTTAACCCTCACCTTTAACCCTCACCCTTAATCCTTAACCCTCGCCCTTAACCCTCACCCTCAACCCTCACTTAACCATCACCCTTAACCCTCACACTTAACCCTCACCATTAACCCTCACGCTTAACCTTCACCCTTAACCCTCACCGTTAACCCTCACCCTTAACCCTTAACCCTCACCCTTAACCCTCACCCTTAACCCTCACCATTAACACTCACCGTTAACCCTCGCCCTTAACCCTCCCCCTTAACCCTCACCCTTAACCCTCAACATTAACACTCACCCTTAACCCTCACCCTTAACCCTCACCCGTAACCCTCACCCTTAACCCTCACCCTTAACCCTCACCCTTAACCATCACCCTTAACCCTCACCCTTAACGCTCACCCTTAACCCTCACCCTTAACACTCACCCTTAACCCTTAACCCTCACCCTTAACCCTCACCCTTAACCCTCACCCATAACCCTCACCCTTACCCCTCACCCTTAACCCTCACCCTTAACCCTCACCCTTAACCCTCACCCTTAACCCTCACCCTTAACCCTCACCCTTAATTCTCACGCTTAACCCTCACCCTTAACCATCACCCTTAACCCTCACCCTTAACCCTCACCCTTAACCCTCACCCTTAACCCTCACCCTTAACCCTCACACTTAACACTCACCCTTAACCCTTAACCCTCACCCTTAACCATCACCCTTAACCCTCATCCTTAACCCTCACCCTTAACCCTCACACTTAAACCTCACCCTTAATCCTTAACCCTCACCCTTAACACTTACCCTCAAACCTCACACTTAACCATCACCCTTAACCCTCACCCTTAACCCTCACCATTAACCCTCATCCTTAACCCTCACACTTAACCCTCACCCTTAACCCTCACCCTTAAACCTCACCCTTAACCATCACCCTTAACCATCACCCTTAATCCTCACCCTTAACCCTCACCCTTAACCCTCACCCTTAACCCTCACCTTTAACACTCACCCTTAACCCTTAACCCTCACACTTAACTCTCACCCTTAATCCTTAACCCTCACCCTTAACCCATACCCTCAACCCTCACACTTAACCATCACCCTTAACCCTCACCCTTAACCCTCACCATTAACACTCACCCTTAACTCTCACCCTTAACCATCATCCTTAACCTTCACCCTTAACCCTCACCCTTAACCCTCACCCTTAACCCTCACCCTTAACCCTCACCCTTAACACTTAACCCTCACACTTAACCATCCCCCATAACCCTCACCCTTAAACCTCATCCTTAACCCTCACACTTAACCCTCACCCTCAACCCTCACCCTTAACCCTCACCTTTAACCCTCACACTTAACCCTCACCCTCAACCCTCACCCTTAACCCTCACCTTTAACCCTCACCCTTAATCCTTAACCCTCGCCCTTAAACCTCACCCTCAACCCTCACACTTAACCATCACCCTTAACACTCACCATTAACCCTCACCCTTAACCCTCACACTTAACCCTCACCCTTAACCCTTAACCCTCACCCTTAACCCTCGCCCTTAACCCTCACCCTTAACCCTCACCCTTAACCTTCACCCTTAACCCTCACCCTTAACCCTCACCCTTATCCCTCAACCTTAACCCTCACCCCTAACCCTCACCCTTAACCCTCACACTTAACCCTCACCCTTAACCCTCACCCTTAACCCTCACCCTTAACCATCACCCTTAACCATCACCCTTAACCCTCACCCTTAAACCTCACCATTAACACTCACCCTTAAACCTTCACCCTCAACCTTAACCCTCACCCTTAACTCTCACCCATAACCCTCACCCTTATCCCTCACCCTTAACCCTCACCCTTAACCCTCACCCTTAACCCTCACCCTTAACCATCATCCTTAACCCACACCCTTAACCCTCACCCTTAACTCTCACCCTTACCCCTCACCCTTAACCATCACCCTTAACCCTCACCCTTAACCCTCACCCTTAACCAACACCCTTATCCCTTAACCCTCACCCTCACCCTTACCCCTCACCCGTAACCCTCACCCTTAACCCTCACCCTTAACCCTCACCGTTAACCCTCACCCTTCACCCTCACCCTTAACCCTCTCCCTTAATTCTCACGCTTAACCCTCACCCTTAACCATCACCCTTAACCCTCACCCTTAACCCTCACCCTTAACCCTCACCCTTAACCCTCACCCTTAACCCTCACCCTTAACCCTTAACCCTCACCCTTAACCATCACCCTTAACCCTCACTCTTAACCCTCACCCTTAACCCTCACACTTAACCCTCACCCTTAATCCTTAACCCTCACCCTTAACACTTACCCTCAAACCTCACACTTAACCAACACCCTTAACCCTCACCCTTAACCCTCACCCTTAACCCTCACCCTTAACCCTCACCCTTAACACTCACCCTTAACCCTTAACCCTCACACTTAACCCTCACCCGTAATCCTTAACCCTCACCCGTAACCCTTACCCTCAACCCTCACACTTAACCATCACACTTAACCTTCACCCTTAACCCTCACCATTAACTCTCACCCTTAACTCTCACCCTTAACAATTAACCCTCACACTTAACCATCCCCCATAACCCTCACCCTTAACCCTCACCCTTAACCCTCACACTTAAACCTCACCCTCAACCCTCACCCTTAACCCTCACCTTTAACCCTCACCCTTGATCCTTAACCCTCGCCCTTAAACCTCACCCTCAACCCTCACAGTTAACCATCACCCTTAACCCTCACCATTAACCCTCACCCTTAACCCTCACCCTTAACCCTCACCCTTAACCCTTAACCCTCACCCTTAACCCTCACCCTTAACCCTCACCCTTAACCCTCACCCTTAACCCTCACCCTTAACCCTCACCCTTAACCCTCACCCTTAACCCTCAACCTTAACCCTCACCCTTAACACTCACACTTAACCCTCACCCTTAACCCTCACCCTTAACCCTCACCATTAACCCTCACCCTTAACCACCACCCTTAACCATCACCCTTAACCCTCACCCTTAACCCTCACCCTTAACACTCACCCTTAACCCTTAACCCTCAACCTTAACCCTCACCCTTAACGCTCACCCATAACCCTCACCCTTAACCCTCACCCTTAACCCTCACCCTTAACCCTCACCCTTAACCCTCACCCTTAACCCTCACCCTTAACCATCACCCTTAACCCACACCCTTAACCCTCACCCTTAACTCTCACCCTTAACCCTCACCCTTAACCATCACCCTTAACCCTCACCCTTAACCCTCACCCTTAACCAACACCCATAACCCTTAACCCACACCCTTAACCCTCACCCTTAACACTCACCCTTAACCCTCACCGTTCACCCTCACCCTTAACCCTCACCCATAACCCTCACCCTTACCCCTCACCCTTAACCCTCACCCTTAACCATCACCCTTAACCCTCACCCTTAACCCTCACCCTTAACTCTCACCCTTAACCCTCACCCTTAACTCTCACCCTTAACCCTCACCCTTAACCATCACCCTTAACCTTCACCCCTAACCCTCACCCTTAACCCTCACCCTTAACCCTCACCCTTAACACACACCCTTAACCCTTAACCCTCACCCTGAACCCTCACCCTTAACCCTCACCCTTAACCCTCACCCATAACCCTCACCCTTATCCCTCACCCTTAAGTCTCACCCTTAACCCTCACCATTAACCATCATCCTTAACCCTCACCCTTAACCCTCACCCTTAACCCTCACCCTTAACCCTCACCCTTAACCCTTAACCCTCACCCTTAACCCTCACCCTTAACCTTCACCCTTAACCCTCACCCTTAACCCTCACCTTTAACTCTCACCCTTAATCCTTAACCCTCGCCCTTAACACTCACCCTCAACCCTCACACTTAACCATCACCCTTAACCCTCACCCTTAACCCTCACCATTAACCCTCACCCTTAACCCTCACCCTTAACCCTTAACCCTCACCCTTAACCATCACCATTAACCCTCACCTTAACCTTCACCCTTAACCCTCGCCCTTAACCCTCGCCCTTAACCCTCACCCTTAACCCACACCCTTAACCCTCACCCTTAACCAACACCCTTAACCCTCACCCTTAACCCTCACCCTTAACCCTCACCCTTATCCCTCACCCTTAAGTCTCACCCTTAACCCTCACCATTAACCATCATCCTTAACCCTCACCCTTAACCCTCACCCTTAACCCTCACCCTTAACCCTCACCCTTAACCCTTAACCCTCACCCTTAACCCTCACCCTTAACCTTCACCCTTAACCCTCACCCTTAACCCTCACCTTTAACTCTCACCCTTAATCCTTAACCCTCGCCCTTAACACTCACCCTCAACCCTCACACTTAACCATCACCATTAACCCTCACCCTTAACCCTCACCCTTAACCCTTAACCCTCACCCTTAACCATCACCATTAACCCTCACCTTAACCTTCACCCTTAACCCTCGCCCTTAACCCTCGCCCTTAACCCTCACCCTTAACCCACACCCTTAACCCTCACCCTTAACCAACACCCTTAACCCTCACCCTTAACCCTCACCCTTAACCCTCACCCTTAACAATCACCTTTAACCCTTAACCCTCACCCTTAACCCTCACCCTTAACCCTCACCCTTAACCCTCACCTTTAACTCTCACCCTTAATCCTTAACCCTCACCCTTAACCCTCACCCTTAACCATCACCCTTACCCCTCACCCTTAACCCTCACCATTAACCCTCACCCTTAACCCTCACCCCTAACCCTCACCCTTAACCCTTATCCCTCACCCTTAACCCTCACCCTTAACCCTCACCCTTAACCCTCACCCTTAACCCTCACCCTTAACCCTCACCATTAACCCTCACCCATAACCCTCACCCTTAACCCTCACCCATAACCCTCACCCTTATCCCTCACCCTTAACCCTCACCCTTAACCCTCACTCTTAACGCTCACCCTTATCCCTCACCTTTAACCATCACCCTTAACCCTCACCCTTAACCCTCACCCTTAACCATCACACTTAACCCTCACCCTTAAACTCACCCTTAACCCTCACCCTTAACCCTCACCCTTAACCCTCACCCTTAACCCTCACCCTTAACCATCACCCTTAACCCTCACCCTTAACCATCACCCTTAACCCTCACCCTTAACCATCACCGTTAACCCTCACACTTAACCATCACCCTTAACCCTCACCCTTAACCCTCACCCTTAACCATTACCCTTAACCTGCAAACTTAACCCTCACCCTTAACCCTCACACTTCACCCTCACCCTTAACTCTCACCCATAACCCTCACCCTTAACCCTCACCCTTAACCCTCACCCTTAACCCTTAACCCTGACCCTTAACCCTGACCCTTAACTCTCACCCTTAACCCTCACACTTAACCCTAACCCTTAACCCTCACCCTTAACCCTCACGCTTAACACTTAACCCTCACCCTTAACCCTCACATTTAACCCTTAACCCTCACCGTTAACCCTCACCCTTAACGCCCACCCTTAATCCTCACCCTAAACCCTTAACACTCACCCTTAACCCTCACCCTTAACCCTCACCTTTAACCCTCACCCTTAACCCTCACCCTTAACCCTCACCCTTCACCCTCACGCTTAACCCTCACCCTTAAACCTCACCCTTAACCCTTAACCCTCACACTTAACCCACACCCTTAACTCTCACCCTTGACCCTCACACTTAACCCTCACCCTTAACCCTCACCCTTAACCCTTAACCCTCACCCTTAATCCTCACCTTTAACCCTCACCCTTAATCCTTAACCCTCACCTTTAACCCTCACCCTCACCCTTAACCCTCAACCTTAACCCTCACCCTTAACCCGTAACCCTCACCCTTAACCCTCACCCTTAACACTCACCCTTAACCCTCACCCTTAACCCTCACCCTTAACCCTCACCCTTAACCCTCACCCTTATCCCTTAACCCTCACCCTTAACCCTCACCCTTAACCCTCACCATTAACCCTCACCCTTAACCCTCACCCTTAACCCTTAACCCTCACCCTTAACCCTCACCTTTAACCCTCACCCTTAACCCTCACACTTAACCCTCAACCTTAACCCTCACCCTTAACCCTCACCCTTAACCTTAACCCTTAACCCTCACCCTTAACCCTCACCCTTAAATCTCAAACTTATCCCTCACCCTTAACCCTCACCTTTAACCCTCACCCTTATCCCTTAACCCTCACCCTTAACCCTCACCCTTATCCCTCACCATTAACCCTCACCCTTAACCCGCACCCTTAACCCTTAACCCTCACCCTTAACCCTCACCTTTAACCCTCACCCTTAACCCTCACCCTTAACCCTCACCCTTATCCCTCACCATTAACCCTCACCCTTAACCCGCACCCTTAACCCTTAACCCTCACCCTTAACCCTCACCTTTAACCCTCACCCTTAACCCTCACCCTTAACCCTCACCCTCAACCCTCACACTTAACCATCATCCTTAACACTCACCCTTAACCCTCACCCTTAACTCTCACCCTTAACCCTCACCCTTAACCCTTAACCCTCACCCTTAACCCTCACCCTTAAGCCTCACCCTTAACACTCACCCTTAACCCTCGCCCTTAACCCTCCCCCTTAACCCTCACCCTTAACCCTCAACCTTAACCCTCACCCTTAACCCTCACCCTTAACCCTCACCCTTAACCCTCACCCTTAACCCTCACCCTTAACCATCACCCTTAACCCTCACCCTTAACGCTCACCCTTAACCCTCACCCTTAACCATCACCCTTAACCCTCACCCTTAACCCTCACCCTTAACCCTCACCCTTAACCCTCACCCTTAACCCTTAACCCTCACCCTTAACCATCACCCTTAACCCTCACCCTTAACACTCACCCTTAACCCACACACTTAACCCTCACCCTTAATCCTTAACCCTCACTCTTAACACTTCCCCTCAACCCTCACACTTAACCATCACCCTTAACCCTCATGCTTAACCCTCACCCTTAACCCTCACCGTTAACACTCACCCTTAACCCTCACCCTTAACCCTTAACCCTCACCCTTAACCCTCACCCTTAACCCTCACCCTTAACCCTCACCCTTAACCCTCACCTTTAACCCTCACCCTTAATCCTTAACCCTCGCACTTAACCCTCACCCTCAACCCTCACTTAACCATCACCCTTAACCCTCACCCTTAACCCTCACCATTAACCCTCACCCTTAATCCTCACCCTTAACCCTCACCCTTAACCCACACCCTTAACCCTTAACACTCACCCTTAACCCTCACCCTTAACCCTCACCCTTAACTCTCACCCTTAACCCTCACCCTTAACCATCACCCTTAACCCTCACCCTTAACCCTCACCCTTAACCCTCACCCTTAACCCTCACCCTTAACCCTGAACCCTCACCCTTAACCATCATCCTTAACCCTCACCCTTAACCCTCACCCTTAACCCTCACCCTTAATCCTTAACACTCACCCTTAATCCTTAACCCTCACCCTTAACCCTCACCCTCAACCCTCACACTTAACCATCACCCTTAACCCTCACCCTTAACCCTCACCATTAACCCTCACCCTTAACCCTCACCCTTAACCCTCACCCTTAACCCTTAACCCTCACCGTTAACCCTCACCCTTAACCCTCACCCTTAACCCTCACCCTTAACCCTCACCCTTAACCCTCACCTTTAACCCTCACCCTTAATTCTTAACCCTCGACCTTAACCCTCACCCTCAACCCTTACTTAACCATCACCCTTAACCCTCACCCTTAACCCTCACCATTAACCCTCACCCTTAACCCTCACCCTTAACCCTCACCCTTAACCCTCACCCTTAACCCTTAACCCTCACCCTTAACCCTCACCCTTAAGCCTCACCCTTAACACTCACCCTTAACCCTCGCCCTTAACCCTCCCCCTTAACCCTCACCCTTAACCCTCAACCTTAACCCTCACCATTAACCCTCACCCTTAACCCTCACCCTTAACCCTCACCCTTAACCCTCACCCTTACGCCTCACCCTTAACCATCACCCTTAACCCTCACCCTTAACGCTCACCCTTCACCCTCACCCTTAACCATCACCCTTAACCCTCACCCTTAACCCTCACCCTTAACCCTCACCCTTAACCCTCACCCTTAACCCTCACCCTTAACCCTTAACCCTCACCCTTAACCATCACCCTTAACCCTCACCCTGAACCCTCACCCTTAACCCTCACACTTAACCCTCACCCTGAATCCTTAACCCTCACTCTTAACACTTCCCCTCAACCCTCACACTTAACCATCACCCTTAACCCTCACCCTTAACCCTCACCCTTAACACTCACCCTTAACCCTCACCCTTAACCCTCACCCTTAACCCTTAACCCTCACCCTTAACCCTCACCCTTAACCCTCACCCTTAACCCTCACCCTTAACCCTCACCTTTAACCCTCACCCTTAATCCTTAACCCTCGCACTTAACCCTCACACTCAACCCTCACTTATCCATCACCCTTAACCCTCACCCTTAACCCTCACCATTAACCCTCACCCTTAATCCTCACCCTTAACCCTCACCCTTAATCAACACCCTTAACCCTTAACCCTCACCCTTAACCCTCACCCTTAAACCTCACCCTTAACACTCACCCTTAACCCTCGCCCTTAACCCTCCCCTTAAACCCTCACCCTTAACCCTCAACCTTAACCCTGACCATTAACGCTCACCCTTAACCGTCACCCTTAAACCTCACCCTTAACCCTCACCCTTAACCCACACCCTTAACCCTCACCATTAACGCTCACCATTAACGCTCACCCTTAACCCTCACACTTAACCCTTAACCCTCACCCTTAACCCTCACCCTTAACCCTCACCCATAACCCTCACCCTTACCCCTCACCCTTAAACCTCACCCTTAACCCTCACCCTTAACCCTCACCCTTAACCCTCACCCTTAACCCTCACCCTTAACTCTCACCCTTAACACTCACCCTTAACCATCACCCTCAACCCTCACCCTTAACCCTCATCCTTAACCCTCACCCTTAACCCTCACCCTTAACCCTCACCTTTAACCCTCACTCTTAATCCTTAACCCGCGCACTTAAACCTCACCCTCAACCCTCACTTAACCATCACCCTTAACCCTCACCCTTAACCCTCACCATTAACCCTCACCCTTAACCCTCACCCTTAACCCTTACCCTTAACCCTCACCCTTAACCCTTAACCCTCACCCTTAACCCTCACCCTTAACCCTCACCCTTAACACTCACCCTTAACCCTCACCCTTATCCCTCACCCTTAACCCTCACCCTTAACCCTCACCCTTAACTCTCACCCTTAACCCTCACCCTTAACCATCACCCTTAACCCTTAACCCTCACCCTTAACCATCATCCTTAACCCTCACCCTTAACCCTCACCCTTAACCCTCACCCTTAATCCTTAACACTCACCCTTAATCCTTAACCCTCACCCTTAACCCTCACCCTCAACCCTCACACTTAAACATCACCCTTAACCCTCACCCTTAACCCTCACCATTAACCATCACCCTTAACCCTCACCCGTAACCCTCACCCTTAATCCTTAACCCTCACCGTTAACCCTCACCCTTAACCCTCAACCTTAACCCTCACCCTTAACCCTCACCCTTAACCCTCACCTTTAACCCTCACCCTTAATTCTTAACCCTCGCCCTTAACCCTCACCCTCAACCCTCACTTAACCATCACCCTTAACCCTCACCCTTAACCCTCACCATTAACCCTCACCCTTAACCCTCACCCTTAACCCTCACCCTTAACCCTCACCCTTAACCCTCACCCTTAACCCTTAACCCTTACCCTTAACCCTCACCCTTAAGCCTCACCCTTAACACTCACCCTTAACCCTCGCCCTTAACCCTCCCCCTTAACCCTCACCCTTAACCCTCAACCTTAACCCTCACCCTTAACCCTCACACTTAACCCTCACCCTTAACACTCACCCTTAACCCTCACCCTTAACCCTCACCCTTAACCATCACCCTTAACCCTCACCCTTAACGCTCACCCTTAACTCTCACCCTTAACCATCACCCTTAACCCTCACCCTTAACCCTCACCCTTAACCCTCACCCTTAACCCTCACCCTTAACCCTCACCCTTAACCCTCACCCTTAACCCTTAACCCTCACCCTTAACCATCACCCTTAACCCTCACCCTTAACCCTCACCCTTAACCCTCACACTTAACCCTCACCCTTAATCCTTAACCCTCACTCTTAACACTTCCCCTCAACCCTCACACTTAACCATCACCCTTAACCCTCACCCTTAACCCTCACCCTTAACCCTCACCCTTAACCCTCACCCTTAACCCTCACCCTTAACCCTTAACCCTCACCCTTAACCCTCACCCTTAAACCTCACCCTTAACCCTCACCCTTAACGCTCACATTTAACCCTCACCCTTAATCCTTAACCCTCGCACTTAACCCTCACCCTCAACCCTCACTTAACCATCACCCTTAACCCTCACCCTTAACCCTCACCATTAACCCTCACCCTTAATCCTCACCCTTAACCCTCACCCTTAACCCTCACCCTTAACCCTCACCCATAACCCTCACCCTTACCCTTCACCCTTAAAACTCACCCTTAACTCTCACCCTTAACCCTCACCCTTAACCGTCACCCTCAACCCTCACCCTTAAACCTCACCCTTAACTCTCACCCTTAACACTCACCCTTAACCATCACCCTTAACCCTCACCCTTAACCCACACCCTTAACCCTCACCCTTAACCCTCACCCTTAACCCTCACCTTTAACCCTCACCCTTAATCCTTAACCCTCGCACTTAACCCTCACCCTCAACCCTCACTTAACCATCACCCTTAACCCTCACCCTTAACCCTCACCATTAACCCTCACCCTTAACCCTCACCCTTAACCCTTACCATTAACCCTCACCCTTAACCCTTAACCCTCACCCTTAACCCTCACCCTTAACCCTCACCCTTAACACTCACCCTTAACCCTCGCCCTTAACCCTCCCCCTTAACCCTCACCCTTAACCCTCAACCTTAACCCTCACCCTTAACCCTCACCCTTAACCCTCACCCTTAACCCTCACCCTTAACCCTCACCCTTAACCCTCACCCTTAACTCTCACCCTTAACCCTCACCCTTAACCCTCACCCTTAACCCTCACCCTTAACGCTCACCATTAACCCTCGCCCTTAACCCTCCCCTTTAACCCTCACCCTTAACCCTCGCCCTTAACCCTCACCCTTAACCCTCCCCCTTAACCCTCACCCTTAACCCTCACCCTTAACCCTCACCCTGAACCAGCACCCTTAACCATCACCCTTAACCCTCACCCTTAACCCTCACCCTTAACCCTCACCCTTAATACTCACCCTTAACCCTTAACCCTCACACTTAACCCTCACCCTTAATCCTTAACCCTCACCCTTCACCCTTACCATCAACCCTCACATTTAACCATCACCATTAACCCTCACCCTTAACCCTCACTATTAACCCTCACCCTTAACCCTCACCCTTATCCCTCACCCTTAACCCTCACCCTTAACCCTCACCCTCAACCCTCACACTTAACCATCACCCTTAACCCTCACCCTTAACGCTCACCATTAACCATCACCCTTAACCCTCACCCGTAACCCTCACCCTTAATCCTTAACCCTCACCGTTAACCCTCACCCTTAACCCTCAACCTTAACCCTCACCCTTAACCCTCACCCTTAACCCTCACCTTTAACCCTCACCCTTAATTCTTAACCCTCGCCCTTAACCCTCACCCTCAACCCTCACTTAACCATCACCCTTAACCCTCACCCTTAACCCTCACCATTAACCCTCACCCTTAACCCTCACCCTTAACCCTCACCCTTAACCCTCACCCTTAACCCTTAACCCTTACCCTTAACCCTCACCCTTAAGCCTCACCCTTAACACTCACCCTTAACCCTCGCCCTTAACCCTCCCCCTTAACCCTCACCCTTAACCCTCAACCTTAACCCTCACCCTTAACCCTCACACTTAACCCTCACCCTTAACACTCACCCTTAACCCTCACCCTTAACCCTCACCCTTAACCATCACCCTTAACCCTCACCCTTAACGCTCACCCTTAACTCTCACCCTTAACCATCACCCTTAACCCTCACCCTTAACCCTCACCCTTAACCCTCACCCTTAACCCTCACCCTTAACCCTCACCCTTAACCCTTAACCCTCACCCTTAACCATCACCCTTAACCCTCACCCTTAACCCTCACCCTTAACCCTCACACTTAACCCTCACCCTTAACCCTTAACCCTCACCCTTAACCCTCACCTTTAACCCTCACCCTTAATCCTTAACCCTCGCACTTAACCCTCACCCTCAACCCTCACTTAACCATCACCCTTAACCCTCACCCTTAACCCTCACCATTAACCCTCACCCTTAACCCTCACCCTTAACCCTTACCCTTAACCCTCACCCTTAACCCTTAACCCTCACCCTTAACCCTCACCCTTAACCCTCACCCTTAACCCTCACCCTTAACCCTCACCCTTAACCCTCACCCTTAACCCTCACCCTTAACCCTCACCCTTAACTCTCACCCTTAACCCTCACCCTTAACCCTCACCCTTAACCCTCACCCTTAACGCTCACCATTAACCCTCGCCCTTAACCCTCCCCTTTAACCCTCACCCTTAACCCTCGCCCTTAACCCTCACCCTTAACCCTCCCCCTTAACCCTCACCCTTAACCCTCACCCTTAACCCTCACCCTGAACCAGCACCCTTAACCATCACCCTTAACCCTCACCCTTAACCCTCACCCTTAACCCTCACCCTTAATACTCACCCTTAACCCTTAACCCTCACACTTAACCCTCACCCTTAATCCTTAACCCTCACCCTTCACCCTTACCATCAACCCTCACATTTAACCATCACCATTAACCCTCACCCTTAACCCTCACTATTAACCCTCACCCTTAACCCTCACCCTTATCCCTCACCCTTAACCCTCACCCTTAACCCTCACCCTCAACCCTCACACTTAACCATCACCCTTAACCCTCACCCTTAACGCTCACCATTAACCATCACCCTTAACCCTCACCCGTAACCCTCACCCTTAATCCTTAACCCTCACCGTTAACCCTCACCCTTAACCCTCAACCTTAACCCTCACCCTTAACCCTCACCCTTAACCCTCACCTTTAACCCTCACCCTTAATTCTTAACCCTCGCCCTTAACCCTCACCCTCAACCCTCACTTAACCATCACCCTTAACCCTCACCCTTAACCCTCACCATTAACCCTCACCCTTAACCCTCACCCTTAACCCTCACCCTTAACCCTCACCCTTAACCCTTAACCCTTACCCTTAACCCTCACCCTTAAGCCTCACCCTTAACACTCACCCTTAACCCTCGCCCTTAACCCTCCCCCTTAACCCTCACCCTTAACCCTCAACCTTAACCCTCACCCTTAACCCTCACACTTAACCCTCACCCTTAACACTCACCCTTAACCCTCACCCTTAACCCTCACCCTTAACCATCACCCTTAACCCTCACCCTTAACGCTCACCCTTAACTCTCACCCTTAACCATCACCCTTAACCCTCACCCTTAACCCTCACCCTTAACCCTCACCCTTAACCCTCACCCTTAACCCTCACCCTTAACCCTTAACCCTCACCCTTAACCATCACCCTTAACCCTCACCCTTAACCCTCACCCTTAACCCTCACACTTAACCCTCACCCTTAATCCTTAACCCTCACTCTTAACACATCCCCTCAACCCTCACACTTAACCATCACCCTTAACCCTCACCCTTAACCCTCACCCTTAACCCTCACCCTTAACCCTCTCCCTTAACCCTCACCCTTAACCCTTAACCCTCACCCTTAACCCTCACCCTTAACCCTCACCCTTAACGCTCACCTTTAACCCTCACCCTTAATCCTTAACCCTCGCACTTAACCCTCACCCTCAACCCTCACTTAACCATCACCCTTAACCCTCACCCTTAACCCTCACCATTAACCCTCACCCTTAATCCTCACCCTTAACCCTCACCCTTAACCCACACCCTTAACCCTTAACCCTCACCCTTAACCCTCACCCTTAAACCTCACCCTTAACACTCACCCTTAACCCTCGCCCTCAACCCTCCCCCTTAACCCTCACCCTTAACCCTCAACCTTAACCCTCACCCTTAACGCTCACCCTTAACCCTCACCCTTAAACCTCACCCTTAACCCTCACCCTTAACCCACACCCTTAACCCTCACCATTAACGCTCACCATTAACGCTCACCCTTAACCCTCACACTTAACCCTTAACACTCACCCTTAATCCTCACCCTTAACCCTCACCCATAACCCTCACCCTTACCCTTCACCCTTAAAACTCACCCTTAACCCTCACCCTTAACCCTCACCCTTAACCCTCACCCTTAACCCTCACCCTTAACTCTCACCATTAACACTCACCCTTAACCATCACCCTTAACCCTCACCCTTAACCCACACCCTTAACCCTCACCCTTAACCCTCACCCTTAACCCTCACCTTTAACCCTCACCCTTAATCCTTAACCCTCGCACTTAACCCTCACCCTCAACCCTCACTTAACCATCACCCTTAACCCTCACCCTTAACCCTCACCATTAACCCTCACCCTTAACCCTCACCCTTAACCCTTACCCTTAACCCTCACCCTTAACCCTTAACCCTCACCCTTAACCCTCACCCTTAACCCTCACCCTTAACACTCACCCTTAACCCTCGCCCTTAACCCTCCCCCTTAACCCTCACCCTTAACCCTCAACCTTAACCCTCACCCTTAACCCTCACCCTTAACCCTCACCCTTAACCCTCACCCTTAACCCTCACCCTTAACCCTCACCCTTAACTCTCACCCTTAACCCTCACCCTTAACCCTCGCCCTTAACCCTCACCCTTAACCCTCACTATTAACCCTCACCCTTAACCCTCACCCTTATCCCTCACCCTTAACCCTCACCCTTAACCCTCACCCTCAACCCTCACACTTAACCATCACCCTTAACCCTCACCCTTAACGCTCACCATTAACCATCACCCTTAACCCTCACCCGTAACCCTCACCCTTAATCCTTAACCCTCACCGTTAACCCTCACCCTTAACCCTCAACCTTAACCCTCACCCTTAACCCTCACCCTTAACCCTCACCTTTAACCCTCACCCTTAATTCTTAACCCTCGCCCTTAACCCTCACCCTCAACCCTCACTTAACCATCACCCTTAACCCTCACCCTTAACCCTCACCATTAACCCTCACCCGTAACCCTCACCCTTAACCCTCACCCTTAACCCTCACCCTTAACCCTTAACCCTTACCCTTAACCCTCACCCTTAAGCCTCACCCTTAACACTCACCCTTAACCCTCGCCCTTAACCCTCCCCCTTAACCCTCACCCTTAACCCTCAACCTTAACCCTCACCCTTAACCCTCACACTTAACCCTCACCCTTAACACTCACCCTTAACCCTCACCCTTAACCCTCACCCTTAACCATCACCCTTAACCCTCACCCTTAACGCTCACCCTTAACTCTCACCCTTAACCATCACCCTTAACCCTCACCCTTAACCCTCACCCTTAACCCTCACCCTTAACCCTCACCCTTAACCCTCACCCTTAACCCTTAACCCTCACCCTTAACCATCACCCTTAACCCTCACCCTTAACCCTCACCCTTAACCCTCACACTTAACCCTCACCCTTAATCCTTAACCCTCACTCTTAACACATCCCCTCAACCCTCACACTTAACCATCACCCTTAACCCTCACCCTTAACCCTCACCCTTAACCATCACCCTTAACCCTCACCCTTAACGCTCACCCTTAACTCTCACCCTTAACCATCACCCTTAACCCTCACCCTTAACCCTCACCCTTAACCCTCACCCTTAACCCTCACCCTTAACCCTCACCCTTAACCCTTAACCCTCACCCTTAACCATCACCCTTAACCCTCACCCTTAACCCTCACCCTTAACCCTCACACTTAACCCTCACCCTTAATCCTTAACCCTCACTCTTAACACATCCCCTCAACCCTCACACTTAACCATCACCCTTAACCCTCACCCTTAACCCTCACCCTTAACCCTCACCCTTAACCCTCTCCCTTAACCCTCACCCTTAACCCTTAACCCTCACCCTTAACCCTCACCCTTAACCCTCACCCTTAACGCTCACCTTTAACCCTCACCCTTAATCCTTAACCCTCGCACTTAACCCTCACCCTCAACCCTCACTTAACCATCACCCTTAACCCTCACCCTTAACCCTCACCATTAACCCTCACCCTTAATCCTCACCCTTAACCCTCACCCTTAACCCACACCCTTAACCCTTAACCCTCACCCTTAACCCTCACCCTTAAACCTCACCCTTAACACTCACCCTTAACCCTCGCCCTCAACCCTCCCCCTTAACCCTCACCCTTAACCCTCAACCTTAACCCTCACCCTTAACGCTCACCCTTAACCCTCACCCTTAAACCTCACCCTTAACCCTCACCCTTAACCCACACCCTTAACCCTCACCATTAACGCTCACCATTAACGCTCACCCTTAACCCTCACACTTAACCCTTAACACTCACCCTTAATCCTCACCCTTAACCCTCACCCATAACCCTCACCCTTACCCTTCACCCTTAAAACTCACCCTTAACCCTCACCCTTAACCCTCACCCTTAACCCTCACCCTTAACCCTCACCCTTAACTCTCACCATTAACACTCACCCTTAACCATCACCCTTAACCCTCACCCTTAACCCACACCCTTAACCCTCACCCTTAACCCTCACCCTTAACCCTCACCTTTAACCCTCACCCTTAATCCTTAACCCTCGCACTTAACCCTCACCCTCAACCCTCACTTAACCATCACCCTTAACCCTCACCCTTAACCCTCACCATTAACCCTCACCCTTAACCCTCACCCTTAACCCTTACCCTTAACCCTCACCCTTAACCCTTAACCCTCACCCTTAACCCTCACCCTTAACCCTCACCCTTAACACTCACCCTTAACCCTCGCCCTTAACCCTCCCCCTTAACCCTCACCCTTAACCCTCAACCTTAACCCTCACCCTTAACCCTCACCCTTAACCCTCACCCTTAACCCTCACCCTTAACCCTCACCCTTAACCCTCACCCTTAACTCTCACCCTTAACCCTCACCCTTAACCCTCGCCCTTAACCCTCACCCTTAACCCTCCCCCTTAACCCTCACCCTTAACCCTCACCCTTAACCCTCACCCTTAACCAGCACCCTTAACCATCACCCTTAACCCTCACCCTTAACCCTCACCCTTAACCCTCACCCTTAATACTCACCCTTAACCCTTAACCCTCACACTTAACCCTCACCCTTAATCCTTAACCCTCACCCTTCACCCTTACCATCAACCCTCACATTTAACCATCACCATTAACCCTCACCCTTAACCCTCACTATTAACCCTCACCCTTAACCCTCACCCTTATCCCTCACCCTTAACCCTAACCCTTAACCCTCACCCTTAACCCTCACCCTTAATCCTTAACACTCACCCTTAATCCTTAACCCTCACCCTTAACCCTCACCCTCAACCCTCACACTTAACCATCACCCTTAACCCTCACCCTTAACCCTCACCATTAACCATCACCCTTAACCCTCACCCGTAACCCTCACCCTTAATCCTTAACCCTCACCGTTAACCCTCACACTTAACCCTCAACCTTAACCCTCACCCTTAACCCTCACCCTTAACCCTCTCCTTTAACCCTCACCCTTAATTCTTAACCCTCGCCCTTAACCCTCCCCCTTAACCCTCACCCTTAACCCTCAACCTTAACCCTCACCCTTAACCCTCACACTTAACCCTCACCCTTAACACTCACCCTTAACCCTCACCCTTAACCCTCACCCTTAACCATCACCCTTAACCCTCACCCTTAACGCTCACCCTTAACTCTCACCCTTAACCATCACCCTTAACCCTCACCCTTAACCCTCACCCTTAACCCTCACCCTTAACCCTCACCCTTAACCCTCACCCTTAACCCTTAACCCTCACCCTTAACCATCACCCTTAACCCTCACCCTTAACCCTCACCCTTAACCCTCACACTTAACCCTCACCCTTAATCCTTAACCCTCACTCTTAACACATCCCCTCAACCCTCACACTTAACCATCACCCTTAACCCTCACCCTTAACCCTCACCCTTAACCCTCACCCTTAACCCTCACCCTTAACCCTCACCCTTAACCCTTAACCCTCACCCTTAACCCTCACCCTTAACCCTCACCCTTAACCCTCACCCTTAACGCTCACCTTTAACCCTCACCCTTAATCCTTAACCCTCGCACTTAACCCTCACCCTCAACCCTCACTTAACCATCACCCTTAACCCTCACCCTTAACCCTCACCATTAACCCTCACCCTTAATCCTCACCCTTAACCCTCACCCTTAACCCACACCCTTAACCCTTAACCCTCACCCTTAACCCTCACACTTAAACCTCACCCTTAACACTCACCCTTAACCCTCGCCCTCAACCCTCCCCCTTAACCCTCACCCTTAACCCTCAACCTTAACCCTCACCCTTAACGCTCACCCTTAACCCTCACCCTTAAACCTCACCCTTAACCCTCACCCTTAACCCACACCCTTAACCCTCACCATTAACGCTCACCATTAACGCTCACCCTTAACCCTCACACTTAACCCTTAACACTCACCCTTAATCCTCACCCTTAACCCTCACCCATAACCCTCACCCTTACCCTTCACCCTTAAAACTCACCCTTAACCCTCACCCTTAACCCTCACCCTTAACCCTCACCCTTAACCCTCACCCTTAACCCTCACCCTTAACTCTCACCCTTAACACTCACCCTTAACCATCACCCTTAACCCTCACCCTTAACCCACACCCTTAACCCTCACCCTTAACCCTCACCCTTAACCCTCACCTTTAACCCTCACCCTTAATCCTTAACCCTCGCACTTAACCCTCACCCTCAACCCTCACTTAACCATCACCCTTAACCCTCACCCTTAACCCTCACCATTAACCCTCACCCTTAACCCTCACCCTTAACCCTTACCCTTAACCCTCACCCTTAACCCTTAACCCTCACCCTTAACCCTCACCCTTAACCCTCACCCTTAACACTCACCCTTAACCCTCGCCCTTAACCCTCCCCCTTAACCCTCACCCTTAACCCTCAACCTTAACCCTCACCCTTAACCCTCACCCTTAACCCTCACCCTTAACCCTTACCCTTAACCCTCACCCTTAACCCTCACCCTTAACACTCCCCTTAACCCTCACCCTTAACCCTCACCCTTAACCCTCACCCTTAACGCTCACACTTAACCCTCGCCCTTAACCCTCCCCTTTAACCCTCACCCTTAACCCTCGCCCTTAACCCTCACCCTTAACCCTCACCCTTAACCCTCACCCTTAACCCTCACCCTTAACCCTCACCCTTAACCAGCACCCTTAACCATCACCCTTAACCATCACCCTTAACCCTCACCCTTGACCCTCACCCTTAATACTCACCCTTAACCCTTAACCCTCACACTTAACCCTCACCCTTAATCCTTAACCCTCACCCTTCACCCTTACCATCAACCCTCACATTTAACCATCACCATTAACCCTCACCCTTAACCCTCACTATTAACCCTCACCCTTAACCCTCACCCTTATCCCTCACCCTTAACCCTAACCCTTAACCCTCACCCTTAACCCTCACCCTTAACCCTCACCCTTAACCCTTACCCTTAACCATCACCCTTAACCCTCACCCTTAACCTACACCCTTAACCCTCACCCTTAACACACACGCTTAACCCTTAACCCTCACCCTTAACCCTCCCCCTTAACCCTCACCCATAACCCTCACCCTTAACACTCACCCTTAACCCTCGCCCTTAACCCTCCCCCTTAACCCTCATCCTTAACCCTCAACCTTAACCCTCACCCTTAACCCTCACCCTTAACCCTCACCCTTAACCCTCACCCTTATCCCTCACCCTTAACCCTCACCCTTAACTCTCACCCTTAACCCTCACCCTTAACCCTCACCCTTAACCCTCACCCTTAACACTCACCCTTAACCCTCGCCCTTAACCCTCCCCTTTAACCCTCACCCTTAACCCTCAACCTTAACGCTCACCCTTAACCCTCACCCTTAAACATTAACCCTCTCCCTTAACCATCACCCTTAACCCTCACCCTTAACCCTCTCCCTTAACCCTCACACTTAACCCTCACCCTTAATCCTTAACTCTCACCCTTAACACTTACCCTCAACCCTCACACTTCACCATCACCCTTAACCCCTACCCTTAACCCTCACCATTAACACTCGCCCTTAACCCTCACCCTTAACCCTCACCCTTAACCCTCACCCTTAACCCTCACCCTTAACCAGCACCCTTAACCATCACCCTTAACCCTCACCATTAACCCTCACCCTTAACCCTCACCCTTAACACTCACCCTTAACCCTTAACCCTCATACTTAACCCTCACCCTTAATCCTTAACCCTCACCCTTAACCCTTACCATCAACCCTCACATTTAACCATCACCATTAACCCTCACCCTTAACCCTCACTATTAACCCTCACCCTTAACCCTCACCCTTATCCCTCACCCTTAACCCTAACCATTAACCCTCACCCTTAACCCTCACCCTTAACCCTCACCCTTAACCCTTACCCTTAACCATCACCCTTAACCCTCACCCTTAACCTACACCGTTAACCCTCACCCTTAACACACACGCTTAACCCTTAACCCTCACCCTTAACCCTCCCCCTTAACCCTCACCCATAACCCTCACCCTTAACCCTCACACATAACCCTCACCCTTAACCCTCACCCTTAACCTTCACCCATCACCCTTAACCCTCACCCTTAACCCTCACCCTTAACCCTCACCCTTAACACTCACCCTTAACCCTTAACCCTCACCCTTAACCCTCACCCTTAACCCCCACCATTAACCCTCACCCTTAACCCTCACCCTTAACCCTCACCCTTAACCCTTAACCCTCACCCTTAACCCTCACCCTTAACCCTCACCCTTAACCCTCACCCTTAACCCTCACCCTTAACCCTCACCCTTAATCCTTAACCCTCACCCTTAACACTTACCCTCAACCCTCACACCTCACCATCACCCTTAACCCTCACCCTTAACCCTCACCATTAACCCTCGCCCTTAACCCTCACCCTTAACCCTCACCCTTAACCCTCACCCTTAACCCTACCCCTTAACCAGCACCCTTAACCATCACCCTTAACCCTCACCATTAACCCTCACCCTTAACCCTCACCCTTAACACTCACCCTTAACCCTTAACCCTCATACTTAACCCTCACCCTTAATCCTTAACCCTCACCCTTAACCCTTACCATCAACCCTCACATTTAACCATCACCATTAACCCTCACCCTTAACCCTCACTATTAACCCTCACCCTTAACCCTCACCCTTATCCCTCACCCTTAACCCTAACCATTAACCCTCACCCTTAACCCTCACCCTTAACCCTCACCCTTAACCCTTACCCTTAACCATCACCCTTAACCCTCACCCTTAACCTACACCATTAACCCTCACCCTTAACACACACGCTTAACCCTTAACCCTCACCCTTAACCCTCCCCCTTAACCCTCACCCATAACCCTCACCCTTAGCCCTCACACATAACCCTCACCCTTAACCCTCACCCTTAACCTTCACCCATCACCCTTAACCCTCACCCTTAACCCTCACCCTTAACCCTCACCCTTAACCATCACCCTTAACCCTCACCCTTAACCGTCACCCTTAACACTCACCCTTAACCCTTAACCTTCACCCTTAACCCTCACCGTTAACCATCACCCTTAACCCTCACCCTTAACCTACACCATTAACCCTCACCCTTAACACACACGCTTAACCCTTAACCCTCACCCTTAACCCTCCCCCTTAACCCTCACCCATAACCCTCACCCTTAGCCCTCACCCTTAACACTCACCCTTAACCCTTAACCCTCACCCTTAACCCTCACCCTTAACCCCCACCATTAACCCTCACCCTTAACCCTCACCCTTAACCCTCACCGTTAACCCTTAACCCTCACCCTTAACCCTCACCCTTAACCCTCACCCTTAACCCTCAACTTTAACCTTCACCCTTAACCCTCACCCTTAACTCTCACCCTTAACCCTCACCCTTAACCATCACCCTTAACCCTCACCCTTAACCCTCACCCTTAACCATCACCCTTAACCCTCACCCTTAACCGTCACCCTTAACACTCACCCTTAACCCTTAACCTTCACCCTTAACCCTCACCGTTAACCCTCACCCTTAACCCTCACCCATAGCCCTCACCCTTACCCCTCACCCTTAACCCTCACCCTTAACAATCACCCTTAACCCTCACCCTTAACCCTCACCCTTAACCCTCACCCTTAACCCTCACCCTTAACTGTCACCCTTAACCCTCACCCTTAACCATCACCCTTAACCCTCACCCTTAACCCTCACCCTTAACCCTCACCCTTAACCCTCACCCTTAACCCTTAACCCTCACCCTTAACCATCATCCTTAGCTCTCAACCTTAACCCTCACCCTTAACCCTCACCCTTAATCCTTAACCCTCACCCTTAATCCTTAACCCTCACCCTTAACCCTCACCCTCAACCCTCACACTTAACCATCACCCTTAACCCTCACCCTTAACCCTCAACATTAACCCTCACCCTTAACCCTCACCCTTAACCCTCACCCTTAACCCTTAACCCTCACCGTTAACCCTCACCCTTAACCCTCAACCTTAACCCTCACCCTTAACCCTCACCCTTAACCCTCACCTTTAACCCTCACCCTTAATCCTTAACCCTCGCCCTTAACCCTCACCCTCAACCCTCACTTAACCATCACCCTTAAACCTCACCCTTAACCCTCACCATTAACCCTCACCCTTAACCCTCACCCTTAACCCTCACCCTTAACCCTCACCCTTATCCCTTAACCCTCACCCTTAACCCTCACCCTTAAGCCTCACCCTTAACACTCACCCTTAACCCTCACCCTTAACCCTCACCCTTAACACTCACCCTTAACCATTAACCTTCACCCTTAACCCTCAACCTTAACCCTCACCCTTAACGCTCACTCATAGCCCTCACCCTTACACCTCACCCTTAACCCTCACCCTTAACAATCACCCTTAACCCTCACCCTTAACCCTCACCCTTAACCCTTACCCTTAACCCTCACCCTTAACTCTCACCATTAACCCTCACCCTTAACCATCACCCTTAACCCTCACTCTTAACCCTCACCCTTAACCCTCACCCTTAACCCTCACCCTTAACCCTTAACCCTCACCCTTAACCATCATCCTTAGCTCTCAACCTTAACCCTCACCCTTAACCCTCACCCTTAATCCTTAACCCTCACCCTTAATCCTTAACCCTCACCCTTAACCCTCACCCTCAACCCTCACACTTAACCATCACCCTTAACCCTCACCCTTAACCCTCTCCATTAACCCTCACCCTTAACCCTCACCCTTAACCCTCATCCTTAACCCTTAACCCTCACCGTTAACCCTCACCCTTAACCCTCAACCTTAACCCTCACCCTTAACCCTCACCCATAACCCTCACCTTTAACCCTCACCCTTAATCCTTAACCCTCGCCCTTAACCCTCACCCTCAACCCTCACTTAACCATCACCCTTAAACCTCACCCTTAACCCTCACCATTAACCCTCACCCTTAACCCTCACCCTTAACCCTCACCCTTAACCCTCACCCTTAACCCTTAACCCTCACCCTTAACCCTCACCCTTAAGCCTCACCCTTAACACTCACCCTTAACCCTCGCCCTTAACCCTCCCCCTTAACCCTCACCCTTAACCCTCTACCTTAACCTTCACCCTTAACCCTCACCCTTAACCCTCACCCTTAACCCTCACCCTTAACCCTCACCCTTAACCCTCACCCTTAACCCTCACCCTTAATCCTCACCCTTAACCCTCACCCTTAACCCTCACCCTTAACCCTCACCCTTAACCCTCACCATTAATTCTCACGCTTAAACCTCACCCTTAACTATCACCCTTAACCCTCACCCTTAACCCTCACACTTAACCCTCACCCTTAATCCTCACCCTTAACCCTCACACTTAACCCTTAACCCTCACCCTTAACCATCACCCTTAACCCTCACCCTTAACCCTCCCCCGTAACCCTCACACTTAACCCTCACCCTTAATCCTTAACCCTCACTCTTAACACTTACACTCAACCCTCACACTTAACCATCACCCTTAACCCTCACCCTTAACCCTCACCATTAACCCTCACCCTTAACCCTCACCCTTAACCCTCACCCTTAACCCTCGCCCTTAACCCTTAACCCTCACCCTTAACCCTCACCCTTAAACCTCACCCTTAACCCTCAACGTTAACCCTCGCCCTTAACCCTCCCCCTTAACCCTCACCCTTAACCCTCAACCTTAACCCTCACCCTTAACCCTCACCCTTAAGCCTCACCCTTAACCCTCACCCTTAACCCTCACCCTTAACCCTCACCCTCAAAATTCACCCTTAACCCTCACCCTTAATCCTTAACCCTCACCCTTAACCCTCACCCTCAACCCTCACACTTAACCATCACCCTTAACCCTCACCCTTAACCCTCACCATTAACCCTCACCCTTAACCCTCACCCTTAACCCTCACCTTTAACCCTCACCCTTAATCCTTAACCCTCGCACTTATCCCTCACCCTCAACCCTCACTTAACCATCACCCTTAACCCTCACCCTTAACCCTCACCATTAACCCTCACCCTTAACCCTCACCCTTAACCCTCACCCTTAACCCACACCCTTAACCCTTAACCCTCACCCTTAACCCTCGCCCTTAACCCTCCCCCTTAACCCTCACCCTTAACCCTCAACCTTAACCCTCACCCTTAACGCTCACCCTTAACCCTCACCCTTAAACTCACCCTTAACCCTCACCCTTAACCCACACCCTTAACCCTCACCATTAACGCTCACCATTAACCCTCACCCTTAACTCTCACCCTTAACCCTCACCCTTAACCCTCACCCTTAACCCTCACCCTTAACACTCACCCTTAACCCTCGCCCTTAACCCTCCCCTTTAACCCTCACCCTTAACCCTCAACCTTAACGCTCACCCTTAACCCTCACCCTTAACCGTTAACCCTCACCCTTAACCCTCACCCATAACCCTCAACCATAACCCTCACCTTTACCCTCACCCTTAACCCTCACCCTTAACCCTCACCCTTAACCCTCACCCTTAACCCTCACCCTTAACACTCACCCTTAACCCTCACCCTTAACTCTCACCCTTAACCCTCACCCTTAACCACCACCCATAACCCTTACCCTTAACCCTCACCCTTAACCCTCACCCTTAACCCTCACCCTTAACCCTTAACCCTCTCCCGTAACCATCACCCTTAACCCTCACCATTAACCCTCCCCCTTAACCCTCACACTTACCCCTCACCCTTAATCCTTAACCCTCACCCTCACCCTCAACCCTCACCCTTAACCCTCACCCTTAACCAGCACCCTTAACCATCACCCTTAACCCTCACCCTTAACCCTCACCCTTAACCCTCACCCTTAACACTCACCCTTAACCCTTAACCCTCACACTTAACCCTCACCCTTAATCCTTAACCCTCACCCTTAACCCTTACCCTCAACCCTCACATTTAACCATCACCATTAACCCTCACCCTTAACCCTCACTATTAACCCTCACCCTTAACCCTCACCCTTATCCCACACCCTTAACCCTAACCCTTAACCCTCACCCTTAACCCTCACCCTTAACCCTCACCCTTAACCCTTACCCTTAACCATCACCCTTAACCCTCACCCTTAATCCACACCCTTAACCCTCACCCTTAACACACATGCTTAACCCTTAACCCTCACCCTTAACCCTCCCCCTTAACCCTCACCCATAACCTTCACCCTTAACCCTCACACATAACCCTCACCCTTAAACCTCACCCTTAACCCTCAACCTTAACCCTCTCCCTTAACCCTCACCTTTAACCCTCACCCTTAATCCTTAACCCTCGCCCTTAACCCTCACCCTAAACCCTCACACTTAACCATCACCCTTAGCCTTCACCATTAAACCTCACCCTTAACCTTCACCCTTAACCCTCACCTTTAACCCTCACCATTAACCCTTAACCCTCACCCTTAACCCTCACCCTTAACCCTCACCCTTAACCCTCACCCTTAACCCTCACCCTTAACCCTCACCCTTAACCCTCACCCTTAACCGTCAAACTTAACCCCCACCCTTAACCCTCACCCTTAACCCTCACCCTTAACCCTCACCCTTAACCCTCACCCTTAACCCTCACCCTTAACCATCACCCTTAACCCTCACCCTTAACCATTAACCCTCACCCTTAACCCTCACCCTTAACCCTCACCCTTTACCCTCACCCTTAACACTCACCCTTAACCCTTAACCCTCACCCTTAACCCTCACCCTTAACCCACACCCTTAACCCTCACCCATAACCCTCACCCTTACCCCTCACCCTTAACCCTCACCCTAAACCATCACCCTTAACCCTCACAATTAACCCTCACCCTTAACCCTCACCCTTAACACTCACCCTTAACCCTTAACCCTCACACTTAACCCTCACCCTTAATCCTTAACCCTCACCCTTAACCCTTACCCTCAACCCTCACATTTAACCATCACCATTAACCCTCACCCTTAACCCTCACTATTAACCCTCACCCTTAACCCTCACCCTTATCCCACACCCTTAACCCTAACCCTTAACCCTCACCCTTAACCCTCACCCTTAACCCTCACCCTTAACTCTTACCCTTAACCATCACCCTTAACCCTCACCCTTAATCCACACCCTTAACCCTCACACTTAACACACACGCTTAACCCTTAACCCTCACCCTTAACCCTCCCCCTTAACCCTCACCCATAACCTTCACCCTTAACCCTCACACATAACCCTCACCCTTAAACCTCACCCTTAACCCTCAACCTTAACCCTCTCCCTTAACCCTCACCTTTAACCCTCACCCTTAATCCTTAACCCTCGCCCTTAACCCTCACCCTAAACCCTCACACTTAACCATCACCCTTAACCTTCACCATTAAACCTCACCCTTCACCCTCACCCTTAACCCTCACCTTTAACCCTCACCATTAACCCTTAACCCTCACCCTTAACCCTCACCCTTAACCCTCACCCTTAACCCTCACCCTTAACCCTCACCCTTAACCCTCACCCTTAACCCTCACCCTTAACCGTCAACCTTAACCCCCACCCTTAACCCTCACCCTTAACCCTCACCCTTAACCCTCACCCTTAACCCTCACCCTTAACCCTCACCCTTAACCATCACCCTTGACCATCACCCTTAACCCTCACCCTTAACCATTAACCCTCACCCTTAACCCTCACCCTTAACCCTCACCCTTAACCCTCACCCTTAACACTCACCCTTAACCCTTAACCCTCACCCTTAACCCTCACCCTTAACCCACACCCTTAACCCTCACCCATAACCCTCACCCTTACCCCTCACCCTTAACCCTCACCCTAAACCATCACCCTTAACCCTCACAATTAACCCTCACCCTTAACCCTCACCCTTAACACTCACCCTTCACCATTAACCCTCACACTTAACCCTCACCCTTAATCCTTAACCCTCAATCCTTAACACTTACCCTCAACCCTTACATTTAACCATCACCCTTAACCCTCACCCTTAACCCTCACTATTAACCCTCACCCTTAACCCTCACCCTTATCCCTCACCCTTAACCCTAACCCTTATCCCTCACCCTTAACCCTCACCCTTAACCCTCACCCTTAACCCTCACCCTTAACCATCACCCTTAACCCTCACCCTTAACCCTCACCCTTAACACACACCCTTAACCCTTAACCCTCACCCTTAACCCTCCCCCTTAACACTCACCCATAACCCTCACCCTTATCCCTCACGCTTAACTCTCACCCTTAACCCTCACCCTTAACCATCATCCTTAACCCTCACCCTTAACGCACACCCTTAACCCTCACCCTTAACCCTCACCCTTAACCCTCACCCTTAACCCTTAACCCTCACACTTAACCATCACCCCATAACCCTCACCCATAACCCTCACCCTTAACCCTCACACTTAACCCTCACCCTTAACCCTCACCCTTAACCCTCAACCTTAACCCTCACCTTTAACCCTCATCTTTAACCCTCACACTTAATCCTTAACCCTCGCTCTTAACCCTCACCCTCAACCCTCACACTTAACCATCACCCTTAACCTTCACCATTAACCCTCACCCTTAACCCTCACCCTTAACCCTCACACTTAACCCTCACCCTTAACCCTTAACCCTCACCCTTAACCCTCACCCTTAACCCTCACCCTTAACCAGCACCCTTAACCATCACCCTTAACCCTCACCCTTAACCCTCACCCTTCACCCTCACCCTTAACACTCACCCTTAACCCTTAACCCTCACACTTAACCCTCACCCTTAATCCTTAACCCTCACCCTTCACCCTTACCCTCAACCCTCACATTTAACCATCACCATTAACCCTCACCCTTAACCCTCACTATTAACCCTCACCCTTAACCCTCACCCTTATCCCACACCCTTAACCCTAACCCTTAACCCTCACCCTTAACCCTCACCCTTAACCCTCACCCTTAACCCTTACCCTTAACCATCACCCTTAACCCTCACCCTTAATCCACACCCTTAACCCTCACCCTTAACACACACGCTTAACCCTTAACCCTCACCCTTAACCCTCCCCCTTAACCCTCACCCATAACCTTCACCCTTAACCCTCACACATAACCCTCACCCTTAAACCTCACCCTTAACCCTCAACCTTAACCCTCTCCCTTAACCCTCACCTTTAACCCTCACCCTTAATCCTTAACCCTCAATCCTTAACCCTTACCCTCAACCCTTACATTTAACCATCACCCTTAACCCTCACCCTTAACCCTCACTATTAACCCTCACCCTTAACCCTCACCCTTATCCCTCACCCTTAACCCTAACCCTTAACCCTCACCCTTAACCCTCACCCTTAACCCTCACCCTTAACCCTCACCCTTAACCATCACCCTTAACCCTCACCCTTAACCCTCACCCTTAACACACACCCTTAACCCTTAACCCTCACCCTTAACCCTCCCCCTTAACACTCACCCATAACCCTCACCCTTATCCCTCACGCTTAACTCTCACCCTTAACCCTCACCCTTAACCATCATCCTTAACCCTCACCCTTATCCCTCACGCTTAACTCTCACCCTTAACCCTCACCCTTAACCATCATCCTTAACCCTCACCCTTAACCCTCACCTTTAACCCTCACCATTAACCCTTAACCCTCACCCTTAACCCTCACCCTTAACCCTCACCCTTAACCCTCACCCTTAACCCTCACCCTTAACCCTCACCCTTAACCCTCACCCTTAACCGTCAACCTTAACCCCCACCCTTAACCCTCACCCTTAACCCTCACCCTTATCCCTCACCCTTAACCCTAACCCTTAACCCTCACCCTTAACCCTTAACCCTCACACTTAACCATCACCCCATAACCCTCACCCATAACCCTCACCCTTAACCCTCACACTTAACCCTCACCCTTAACCCTCACCCTTAACCCTCAACCTTAACCCTCACCCTTAACCCTCATCTTTAACCCTCACCCTTAATCCTTAACCCTCGCTCTTAACCCTCACCCTCAACCCTCACACTTAACCATCACCCTTAACCTTCACCATTAACCCTCACCCTTAACCCTCACCCTTAACCCTCACCCTTAACCCTCACCCTTAACCCTTAACCCTCACCCTTAACCCTCACCCTTAACCCTCACCCTTAACCAGCACCCTTAACCATCACCCTTAACCCTCATCCTTAACCCTCACCCTTAACCCTCACCCTTAACACTCACCCTTAACCCTTAACCCTCACACTTAACCCTCACCCTTAATCCTTAACCCTCACCCTTAACCCTTACCCTCAACCCTCACATTTAACCATCACCATTAACCCTCACCCTTAACCCTCACTATTAACCCTCACCCTTAACCCTCACCCTTATCCCACACCCTTAACCCTAACCCTTAACCCTCACCCTTAACCCTCACCCTTAACCCTCACCCTTAACCCTTACCCTTAACCATCACCCTTAACCCTCACCCTTAATCCACACCCTTAACCCTCACCCTTAACACACACGCTTAACCCTTAACCCTCACCCTTAACCCTCCCCCTTAACCCTCACCCATAACCTTCACCCTTAACCCTCACACATAACCCTCACCCTTAAACCTCACCCTTAACCCTCAACCTTAACCCTCTCCCTTAACCCTCACCTTTAACCCTCACCCTTAATCCTTAACCCTCGCCCTTAACCCTCACCCTAAACCCTCACACTTAACCATCACCCTTAACCTTCACCATTAAACCTCACCCTTAACCCTCACCCTTGACCCTCACCTTTAACCCTCACCATTAACCCTTAACCCTCACCCTTAACCCTCACCCTTAACCCTCACCCTTAACCCTCACCCTTAACCCTCACCCTTAACCCTCACCCTTAACCCTCACCCTTAACCGTCAACCTTAACCCCCACCCTTAACCCTCACCCTTAACCCTCACCCTTAACCCTCACCCTTAACCCTCACCCTTAACCCTCACCCTTAACCATCACCCTTAACCATCACCCTTAACCCTCACCCTTAACCATTAACCCTCACCCTTAACCCTCACCCTTAACCCTCACCCTTAACCCTCACCCTTAACACTCACCCTTAACCTTTAACCCTCACCCTTAACCCTCACCCTTAGCCCACACCCTTAACCCTCACCCATAACCCTCACCCTTACCCCTCACCCTTAACCCTCACCCTAAACCATCAGCCTTAACCCTCACCCTTAACCCTTACCCTCAACCCTCACATTTAACCATCACCATTAACCCTCACCCTTAACCCTCACTATTAACCCTCACCCTTAACCCTCACCCTTATCCCACACCCTTAACCCTAACCCTTAACCCTCACCCTTAACCCTCACCCTTAACCCTCACCCTTAACCCTTACCCTTAACCATTACCCTTAACCCTCACCCTTAATCCACACCCTTAACCCTCACCCTTAACACACACGCTTAACCCTTAACCCTCACCCTTAACCCTCCCCCTTAACCCTCACCCATAACCTTCACCCTTAACCCTCACACATAACCCTCACCCTTAAACCTCACCCTTAACCCTCAACCTTAACCCTCTCCCTTAACCCTCACCTTTAACCCTCACCCTTAATCCTTAACCCTCAATCCTTAACCTTTACCCTCAACCCTTACATTTAACCATCACCCTTAACCCTCACCCTTAACCCTCACTATTAACCCTCACCCTTAACCCTCACCCTTATCCCTCACCCTTAACCCTAACCCTTAACCCTCACCCTTAACCCTCACCCTTAACCCTCACCCTTAACCCTCACCCTTAACCATCACCCTTAACCCTCACCCTTAACCCTCACCCTTAACACACACCCTTAACCCTTAACCCTCACCCTTAACCCTCCCCCTTAACACTCACCCAAAACCCTCACCCTTATCCCTCACGCTTAACTCTCACCCTTAACCCTCACCCTTAACCATCATCCTTAACCCTCACCCTTAACGCTCACCCTTAACCCTCACCCTTAACCCTCACCCTTAACCCTCACCCTTAACCCTTAACCCTCACACTTAACCATCACCCCATAACCCTCACCCATAACCCTCACCCTTAACCCTCACACTTAACCCTCACCCTTAACCCTCACCCTTAACCCTCAACCTTAACCCTCACCCTTAACCCTCATCTTTAACCCTCACCCTTAATCCTTAACCCTCGCTCTTAACCCTCACCCTCAATCCTCACACTTAACCATCACCCTTAACCTTCACCATTAACCCTCACCCTTAACCCTCACCCTTAACCCTCACCCTTAACCCTCACCCTTAACCCTTAACCCTCACCCTTAACCCTCACCCTTAACCCTCACCCTTAACCAGCACCCTTAACCATCACCCTTAACCCTCACCCTTAACCCTCACCCTTAACCCTCACCCTTAACACTCACCCTTAACCCTTAACCCTCACACTTAACCCTCACCCTTAATCCTTAACCCTCACCCTTAACCCTTACCCTCAACCCTCACATTTAACCATCACCATTAACCCTCACCCTTAACCCTCACTATTAACCCTCACCCTTAACCCTCACCCTTATCCCACACCCTTCACCCTAACCCTTAACCCTCACCCTTAACCCTCACCCTTAACCCTCACCCTTAACCCTTACCCTTAACCATCACCCTTAACCCTCACCCTTAATCCACACCCTTAACCCTCACCCTTAACACACACGCTTAACCCTTAACCCTCACCCTTAACCCTCCCCCTTAACCCTCACCCATAACCTTCACCCTTAACCCTCACACATAACCCTCACCCTTAAACCTCACCCTTAACCCTCAACCTTAACCCTCTCCCTTAACCCTCACCTTTAACCCTCACCCTTAATCCTTAACCCTCGCCCTTAACCCTCACCCTAAACCCTCACACTTAACCATCACCCTTAACCTTCACCATTAAACCTCACCTTTAACCCTCACCATTAACCCTTAACCCTCACCCTTAACCCTCACCCTTAACCCTCACCCTTAACCCTCACCCTTAACCCTCACCCTTAACCCTCACCCTTAACCCTCACCCTTAACCCTCACCCTTAACCCTCACCCTTAACCGTCAACCTTAACCCCCACCCTTAACCCTCACCCTTAACCCTCACCCTTAACCCTCACCCTTAACCATCACCCTTAACCATCACCCTTAACCCTCACCCTTAACCATTAACCCTCACCCTTAACCCTCACCCTTAACCCTCACCCTTAACCCTCACCCTTAACACTCACCCTTAACCCTTAACCCTCACCCTTAACCCTCACCCTTAACCCACACCCTTAACCCTCACCCATAACCCTCACCCTTACCCCTCACCCTTAACCCTCACCCTAAACCATCACCCTTAACCCTCACCATTAACCCTCACCCTTAACCCTCACCCTTAACACTCACCCTTAACCCTTAACCCTCACACTTAACCCTCACCCTTAATCCTTAACCCTCAATCCTTAACCCTGACCCTCAACCCTAACATTTAACCATCACCCTTAACCCTCACCCTTAACCCTCACTATTAACCCTCACCCTTAACCCTCACCCTTATCCCTCACCCTTAACCCTAACCCTTAACCCTCACCCTTACCCCTCACCCTTAACCCTCACCCTTAACCCTCACCCTTAACCATCACCCTTAACCCTCACCCTTAACCCTCACCCTTAACACACACCCTTAACCCTTAACCCTCACCCTTAACCCTCCCCCTTAACACTCACCCATAACCCTCACCCTTATCCCTCACGCTTAACTCTCACCCTTAACCCTCACCCTTAACCATCATCCTTAACCCTCACCCTTAACGCTCACCCTCAACCCTCACCCTTAACCCTCACCCTTAACCCTCACCCTTAACCCTTAACCCTCACACTTAACCATCACCCCATAACCCGCACCCATAACCCTCACCCTTAACCCTCACACTTAACCCTCACCCTTAACCCTCACCCTTAACCCTCAACCTTAACCCTCACCCTCAACCCTCATCTTTAACCCTCACCCTTAATCCTTAACCCTCGCTCTTAACCCTCACCCTCAACCCTCACACTTAACCATCACCCTTAACCTTCACCATTAACCCTCACCCTTAACCCTCACCCTTAACCCTCACCCTTAACCCTCACCCTTAACCCTTAACCCTCACCCTTAACCCTCACCCTTAACCCTCACCCTTAACCCTCATCCTTAACCCTCACCCTTAACCCTCCACCTTAACCCTCACCCTTAACCCTCACCCTTAACCCTCACCCTTAACTATCACCCTTAACCCTCACCCTTAACCCTCACCCTTAACCCTCACCCTTAACCCTCACCCTTAACCCTTAACCCTCACCCTTAACCATCACCCTTCACCCTCACCCTGAACCCTCACCCTTAACCCTCACACTTAACCCTCACCATTAATCATTAACCCTCGCACTTAACCCTCACCCTCAACCCTCACTTAACCATCACCCTTAACCCTCACCCTTAACCCTCACCATTAACCTTCACCCTTAACCCTCACCCTTAACCCTTACCCTTAACCCTCACCATTAACCCTTAACCCTCACCCTTAACACTCACCGTTAACCCTCACCCTTAACACTCACCCTTAACCCTCGCCCTTAACCCTCCCCCTTAACCCTCACCCTTAACCCTCACCCTTAACCCTCACCCTTAACCCTCACCCTTAACCCTCACCCTTAACCCTCACCCTTAACCCTCACCCTTAACGCTCACCCTTAACTCTCACCTTTAACCCTCACCCTTAACCCTCACCCTTATCCCTCACCCTTAACACTCACCCTTAACCCTCGCCCTTAACCCTCCCCTTTAAACCTCACCCTTAACCCTCAACCTTAACGCTCACCCTTAACCCTCACCCTTGACCCTTAACCCTCACCCTTAACCCTCACCCTTAACCCTCTCCCTTAACCCTCACCCTTAACTCTCACCCTTAACCCTCACCCTTAACCATCACCCATAACCCTCACCCTTAACCCTCACCCTTAACCCTCACCCTTAACCCTCACCCTTAACCCTCTCCCTTAACCATCACCCTTAACCCTCACCCTTAACCCTCCACCTTAACCCTCACACTTAACCCTCACCCTTAATCCTTAACCCTCACCCTTAACCCTTAACCCTCTCCCTTAACCATCACCCTTAACCCTCACCCTTAACCCTCACCCTTAACCCTCACCCTTAACCTTCACCCTTAACCCTCGCCCTTAACCCTCACCCTCAACCCTCACACTTAACCATCACCCTTAACCCTCACCAATAACACTCACCCTTAACCCTCACCCTTAACCCTCACCCTTAACCCTCACCCTTAACCCTCACCCATAACCAGCACCCTTAACCATCATCCTTAACCCTCACCCTTAACCCTCACCCTTAACCCTCACCCTTAACACTCACCCTTAACCCTTAACCCTCACACTTAACCCTCACCCTTAATCCTTAACCCTCACCCTTAACCCTTACCCTCAACCCTCACATTTAACCATCACCATTAACCCTCACCCTTAACCCTCACTATTAACCCTCACCCTTTACCCTCACCCTTATCCCTCACCCTTAACCCTAACCCTTAACCCTCACCCTTAACCCTCACCCTTAACCCTCACCCTTAACTCTTACCCTTAACCATCACCCTTAACCCTCACCCTTAACCCACACCCTTAACCCTCACCCTTAACACACACGCTTAACCCTTAACCCTCACCCTTAACCCTCCCCCTTAACCCTCACCCATAACCCTCACCCTTAACCCTCACACATAACCCTCACCCTTAACCCTCACCCTTAACCCTCAACCTTAACCCTCTCCCTTAACCCTCACCTTTAACCCTCACCCTTAATCCTTAACCCTCGCCCTTAACACTCACCCTCAACCCTCACACTTAACCATCACCCTTAACCTTCACCATTAAACCTCACCCTTAACCCTCACCCTTAACCCTCACCTTTATCTCTCACCCTTAACCCTTAACCATCACCCTTAACCCTCACCCTTAACCCTCACCCTTAACCCTCACCCTTAACCCTCACCCTTAACCCTCACCCTTAACCCTCACCCTTAACCCTCACCCTTAACCCTCAACCTTAACCCTCACCCTTAACCCTCACCCTTAACCCTCACCCTTAATCCTCACCCTTAACCCTCATCCTTAACCCTGACCCTTAACCATCACCCTTAACCATCACCCTTAACCCTCACCCTTAACCCTCACCCTTAACGCTCACCCTTAACACTCACCCTTAACCCTTAACCCTCACCCTTAACCCTCACCCTTAACTCTCACCCATATTCCTCACCCTTATCCCTCACCCTTAACCCTCACCCTTAACTCTCACCCTTAACCCTCAGCCTTAACACTCACCCTTAACCCTTCACCCTCACCCTTAACCCTCACCCTTAACCCACACCCTTAACCCTCACCCATAACCCTCACCTTTACCCTTCACCCTTAACCCTCACCCTTAACCATCACCCTTAACCCTCACCATTAACCCTCACCCTTAACCCACACCCTTAACCCTCACCCTTAACCCTCACCCTTAACCCTCACCCTTAACCCTCACCCTTAACCCTCAACCTTAACCCTCACCCTTAACCCTCACCCTTAACCCTCACCCTTAATCCTCACCCTTAACCCTCATCCTTAACCCTGACCCTTAACCATCACCCTTAACCATCACCCTTAACCCTCACCCTTAACCCTCACCCTTAACGCTCACCCTTAACACTCACCCTTAACCCTTAACCCTCACCCTTAACCCTCACCCTTAACTCTCACCCATATTCCTCACCCTTATCCCTCACCCTTAACCCTCACCCTTAACTCTCACCCTTAACCCTCAGCCTTAACACTCACCCTTAACCCTTCACCCTCACCCTTAACCCTCACCCTTAACCCACACCCTTAACCCTCACCCATAACCCTCACCTTTACCCTTCACCCTTAACACTCACCCTTAACCATCACCCTTAACCCTCACCATTAACCCTCACCCTTAACCCACACCCTTAACCCTCACCCATAACCCTCACCTTTACCCTTCACCCTTAACCCTCACCCTTAACACTAACCCTTAACCCTTAACCCTCACACTTAACCCTCACCCTTAATCCTTAACCCTCAATCCTTAACCCTTACCCTCAACCCTCACATTTAACCATCACCCTTAACCCTCACCCTTAACCCTCACTATTAACACTCACCCTTAACCCTCACCCTTATCCCTCACCATTAACGCTCACCCTTAACCCTCACCCTTAACCCTCACCCTTAACCCTCACCCTTAACCCTCACACTTAACCCTCATCCTTAACCCTCACCCTTAACCCTCAACCTTAACCCTCACCCTTAACCCTCATCTTTAACCCTCACCATTAATCCTTAACCCTCGCTCTTAACCCTCACCCTCAACCCTCACACTTAACCATCACCCTTAACCTTCACCATTAACCCTCACCCTTAACCCACACCCTTGACCCACACCCTTAACCCTCACCCTTAACCCTCACCCTTAACCCTCACCCTTAACCCTCACCCTTAACCCTCACCCTTAACCCTCACCCTTAACCATCACCCTTAACCATCACCCTTAACCCTCACCCTTAACCCACACCCTTAACCCTCACCCTTAACACTCACCCTTAACCTTTAACCCTAACCCTTAACCCTCACCTTTAACCCTCACCCTTAACCCTCACCCATAACCCTCACCCTTACCCCTCACCATTAACCCTCACCCTTAACCATCACCCTTAACCCTCACCCTTAACCCTCACCCTTAACCCTCACCCTTAACCCTCACCCTTAACTCTCACCCTTAACCCTCACCCTTAACCATCACCCTTAACCCTCACCCTTAACCCTCACGCTTAACCCTCACCCTTAACCCTCACCCTTAACCCTTAACCCTCACCCTTAACCATCACCCTTCACCCTCACCCTTAACCCTCACACTTAACCCTCACACTTAACCCTCACCCTTAATCCTTAACCCTCGCCCTTAACCCTCACCCTCAACCCTCACTTAACCATCACCCTTAACCCTCACCCTTAACCCTCACCATTAACACTCACCCGTAACACTCACCCTTAACCCTCACCCTTAACCCTCACCCTTAACCCTCACCCTTAACCCTCACCCTTAACCCTCACCTTTAACCCTCACCCTTAACCATCACCCTTAACCATCACCCTTAACCCTCACCCTTAACCCTCACCCTTAACCCTCACCCTTAACACTCACCCTTAACCTTTAACCCTAACCCTTAACCCTCACCTTTAACCCTCACCCTTAACCCTCACCCATAACCCTCACCCTTACCCCTCACCATTAACCCTCACCCTTAACCATCACCCTTAACCCTCACCCTTAACACTCACCCTTAACCCTCACCCTTAACCCTCACCCTTAACTCTCACCCTTAACCCTCACCCTTAACCATCACCCTTAACCCTCACCCTTAACCCTCACGCTTAACCCTCACCCTTAACCCTCACCCTTAACCCTTAACCCTCACCCTTAACCATCACCCTTCACCCTCACCCTTAACCCTCACACTTAACCCTCACACTTAACCCTCACCCTTAATCCTTAAACCTCGCCCTTAACCCTCACCCTCAACCCTCACTTAACCATCACCCTTAACCCTCAACCTTAACCCTCACCATTAACACTCACCCGTAACCCTCACCCTTAACCCTCACCCTTAACCCTCATCCTTAACCCTTAAACCTCACCCTTAACCCTCAACCTTAACCCTCACCCTTAACACTCACCCTTAACCCTCGCCCTTATCCCTCCCCTTTAATCCTCACCCTTAACCCTCACCCTTAACCCTCACCCTTAACCCTCACTCTTAACCATCACCCTTAACCCTCATCCTTAGCCCTCACCCTTAACCCTCACCCTTAACCCTCACCCTTAACCATCATCCTTAACCCTCACCCTTAACCCTCCCCCTTAACCCTCACCCATAACCCTCACCCTTATCCCTCACCCTTAACTCTAACCCTTAACCCTCACCCTTAACCATCATCCTTAACCCTCACCCTTAACTCTCACCCTTAACCCTCACCCATAACCCTCACCCTTAACCCTCACCCTTAACCGTTAACTCTCACACTTAACCATCACCCATAACACTCACCCTTAACCCTCACCCTTAACACTCACACTTAATCTTCACCCTTAACTCTCACCCTTAACCCTCAACCTTAACCCTCACCCTTAACCCTCACCTTTAACCCTCACCCTTAATCCTTAACCCTCGCCCTTAACCCTCACCCTCAACCCTCACACTTAACCATCACCCTTAACCTTCACCATTAAACCTCACCCTTAACCCTCACCCTTAACCCTCACCCTTAACCCTCACCCTTAACCCTTAACCCTCACGCTTAACCCTCACCCTTAACCGTCACCCTTAACCCTTAACCCTCACCCTCAACACTCACCCTTAACCCTCACCCTTAACCCTCACCCTTAACCCTCACCCTTAACCCTCATCCTTAACCCTCACCCTTAACCCTCACGCTTAACCCTCACCCTTAACCCTGACCCTTAACCCTCACCGTTAACCCTCACCCTTAACCCTCACCCTTAACCCTCACCCTTAACCCTCACCCTTAACCCTCACCCTTAACCCTTAACACTCACCCTTAACCCTCACCCTTAACCCTCACCCTTAACCCTCGCCCTTAACCCTCACCCTTAACCCTCATCCTTAACCCTCACCCTTAACCCTCAACCTTAACCCTCACCCTTAACCCTCACCCTTAACCCTCACCCTTAACCCTCACCCTTAACCCTCACCGTTAACCCTCACCCTTAACCATCACCCTTAACCATCACCCTTAACCCTCACCCTTAACCCTCACCCTTAACCCTCACCCTTAACACTCACCCTTAACCCTAAACCTTAACCTTCACCCTTAACCCTCACCCTTAACCCTCACCCATAACCCTCACCCTTACCCCTCACCCTTAACCCTCACCTTTCCTTAACCATCACCCTTAACCCTCACCCTTAACCCCCACACGTAACCATCACCTTAACCCTAACCCTTAACCCTCACCCTTAACCCTCACCCTTAACCCTCACCCTTAACCCTTAACCCTCACCCTTAACCATCACCCTTAACCCTCACCCTTAACCCTCACCCTTAACCCTCACACTTAACCCTCACCCTTAATCCTTACCCCTCGCCCTTAACTCTCACCCTCAACCCTCACTTAACCATCACCCTTAACCCTCACCCCTAACCCTCACCATTAACCCTCACCCTTAACCCTCACCCTTAACCCTCACCCTTAACCCTCATCCTTAACCCTTAACCCTCACCCTTAACCCTCACCCTTAACCCTCACCCTTAACACTCTCCCTTAACCCTCGCCCTTAACCCTCCCCTTTAACCCTCACCCTTAACCCTAAACCTTAACCCTCACCCTTAACCCTCACCCTTAACCATCACCCTTAACCCTCACCCTTAACCCTCACCCGTAACGCTCACCCTTAACCCTCACCCTTAACCATCACCCTTAACCATCACCCTTAACCCTCACCTTTAACCCTAACCCTTAACCCTCACCCTTAACCCTCACCCTTAACCCTCACCCATAACCCTCACCCTTACCCCTCACCCTTAACCCTCACCCTTAACCATCACCCTTAACCCTCACCCTTAACCCTCACACTTAACCATCACCTTAACCCTAACCCTTAACCCTCACCCTTAACCCTCACCCTTAACCCTCACCCTTAACCCTTAATCCTCACCCTTAACCATCACCCTTAACCCTCACCCTTAACCCTCACCCTTAACCCTCACACTTAACCCTCACCCTTAATCCTTAACCCTCGCCCTTAACCCTCACCCTCAACCCTCACTTAACCATCACCCTTAACCCTCACCCTTAACCCTCACCATTAACCCTCACCCTTAACCCTCACCCTTAACCCTCACCCTTAACCCTCATCCTTAACCCTTAAACCTCACCCTTAACCCTCACCCTTAACCCTCACCCTTAACACTCTCCCTTAACCCTCGCCCTTAACCCTCCCCTTTAACCCTCACCCTTAACCCTCAACCTTAACCCTCACCCTTAACCCTCACCCTTAACCATCACCCTTAACCCTCACCCTTAACCCTCACCCTTTACGCTCAACCTTAACCCTCAACCTTAACCATCATCCGTAACCCTCACCCTTAACCCTCCCCCTTAACCCTCACCCATAACCCTCACCCTTATCCCTCACCCTTAACTCTCACCCTTAACCCTCACCCTTAACCATCATCCTTAACCCTCACCCTTAACCCTCACCCTTAACCCTCACCCTTAACCCTCACCCTTAACCCTCACATTTAACCATCACCCTAAACCCTCACATTTAACCCTCACCCTTAACCCACACACTTAACCCTCACCCTTAATCATCACCCTTAACCCTCACCTTTAACCCTCACCCTTAATCGTTAACCCTCACCCTTAACCCTCACCCTCAACCCTCACACTTAACGATCACCCTTAACCCTCACCGTTAACCCTCACCATTAACACTCACATTTAACCCTCACCCTTAACCCTCACCCTTAACCCTTAACCCTCACCGTTAACCCTCACCCTTAACCCTCAACCTTAACACTCACCCTTAACCCTCACACTTAACCCTCACCTTTAACCCTCACCGTTAATCCTTAACCCTCGACCTTAACCCTCACCCTCAACCCTCACTTAACCCTCACCCTTAACCCTCACCCTTAACCCTCACCCGTAACCCTTAACCCTCACCCTTAACCCTCACCCTTAACCCTCACCCATAACCCTCACCCTTACCCCTCACCCTTAACCCTCACCCTTAACCCTCACCCTGAACCCTCACCCTTAACCCTCACCCTTAACCCTCACCCTTAACCCTCACCCTTAATTCTCACGCTTAACCCTCACCCTTAACCATCACCCTTAACCCTCACCCTTAACCCTCACCCTTAACCCTCACCCTTAACCCTCACCCTTAACCCTCACCCTTAACCCTTAACCCTCACCCTTAACCCTCACCCTCAACCCTCACACTTAACCATCACCCTTAAACTTCACCATTAACCTTCACCCTTAACCCTCACCCATAACCCTCACCCTTAACCCTCACCCTTAACCCTTAACCCTCACCCTTAACCCTCACCCTTAACCCTCACCCTTAACCCTCATTCTTAACCCTCACCCTTAACCCTCACCCTTAACCCTCACCCTTAAACATTAACCCTCACCGTTAACCCTCACCCTTAACCCTCAACCTTAACCCTCACCCTTAACCCTCACCCTTAACCCTCACATTTAACCCTCACCCTTAATCCTTAACCCTCGCCCTTAACCCTCACCCTCAACCCTCACCCTTAACCCTCAACCTTAACCATTAACCCTCACCCTTAACCCTCACCCTTAACCCTCACCATTAACACTCACCATTAACCCTCGCCCTTAACCCTCCCCCTTAACCCTCACACTTAACCCTCAACCTTAACCCTCACCCTTAACCCTCACCCTTAACCCTCACCCTTAACCCTCAACCTTAACCCTCTCCCTTAACCCTCACCTTTAACCCTCACCCTTAATCCTTAACCCTCACCCTTAACCCTCGCCCTTAAACATTAACCCTCACCGTTAACCCTCACCCTTAACCCTCAACCTTAACCCTCACCCTTAACCCTCACCCTTAACCCTCACATTTAACCCTCACCCTTAATCCTTAACCCTCGCCCTTAACCCTCACCCTTAACCCTCACCCTTAACACTCACCCTTAACCCTTAACCCTCACACTTAACCCTCACCCTTAATCCTTAACCCTCACCCTTAACCCTTACCCTCAACCCTCACATTTAACCATCACCATTAACCCTCACCCTTAACCCTCACTATTAACCCTCACCCTTTACCCTCACCCTTATCCCTCACCCTTAACCCTAACCCTTAACCCTCACCCTTAACCCTCACCCTTAACCCTCACCCTTAACTCTTACCCTTAACCATCACCCTTAACCCTCACCCTTAACCCACACCCTTAACCCTCACCCTTAACACACACGCTTAACCCTTAACCCTCACCCTTAACCCTCCCCCTTAACCCTCACCCATAACCCTCACCCTTAACCCTCACACATAACCCTCACCCTTAACCCTCACCCTTAACCCTCAACCTTAACCCTCTCCCTTAACCCTCACCTTTAACCCTCACCCTTAATCCTTAACCCTCGCCCTTAACACTCACCCTCAACCCTCACACTTAACCATCACCCTTAACCTTCACCATTAAACCTCACCCTTAACCCTCACCCTTAACCCTCACCTTTATCTCTCACCCTTAACCCTTAACCATCACCCTTAACCCTCACCCTTAACCCTCACCCTTAACCCTCACCCTTAACCCTCACCCTTAACCCTCACCCTTAACCCTCACCCTTAACCCTCACCCTTAACCCTCAACCTTAACCCTCACCCTTAACCCTCACCCTTAACCCTCACCCTAAATCCTCACCCTTAACCCTCATCCTTAACCCTGACCCTTAACCATCACCCTTAACCATCACCCTTAACCCTCACCCTTAACCCTCACCCTTAACGCTCACCCTTAACACTCACCCTTAACCCTTAACCCTCACCCTTAACCCTCACCCTTAACTCTCACCCATATTCCTCACCCTTATCCCTCACCCTTAACCCTCACCCTTAACTCTCACCCTTAACCCTCAGCCTTAACACTCACCCTTAACCCTTCACCCTCACCCTTAACCCTCACCCTTAACCCACACCCTTAACCCTCACCCATAACCCTCACCTTTACCCTTCACCCTTAACCCTCACCCTTAACCATCACCCTTAACCCTCACCATTAACCCTCACCCTTAACCCACACCCTTAACCCTCACCCTTAACCCTCACCCTTAACCCTCACCCTTAACCCTCACCCTTAACCCTCAACCTTAACCCTCACCCTTAACCCTCACCCTTAACCCTCACCCTTAATCCTCACCCTTAACCCTCATCCTTAACCCTGACCCTTAACCATCACCCTTAACCATCACCCTTAACCCTCACCCTTAACCCTCACCCTTAACGCTCACCCTTAACACTCACCCTTAACCCTTAACCCTCACCCTTAACCCTCACCCTTAACTCTCACCCATATTCCTCACCCTTATCCCTCACCCTTAACCCTCACCCTTAACTCTCACCCTTAACCCTCAGCCTTAACACTCACCCTTAACCCTTCACCCTCACCCTTAACCCTCACCCTTAACCCACACCCTTAACCCTCACCCATAACCCTCACCTTTACCCTTCACCCTTAACACTCACCCTTAACCATCACCCTTAACCCTCACCATTAACCCTCACCCTTAACCCACACCCTTAACCCTCACCCATAACCCTCACCTTTACCCTTCACCCTTAACCCTCACCCTTAACACTAACCCTTAACCCTTAACCCTCACACTTAACCCTCACCCTTAATCCTTAACCCTCAATCCTTAACCCTTACCCTCAACCCTCACATTTAACCATCACCCTTAACCCTCACCCTTAACCCTCACTATTAACTCTCACCCTTAACCCTCACCCTTATCCCTCACCATTAACGCTCACCCTTAACCCTCACCCTTAACCCTCACCCTTAACCCTCACCCTTAACCCTCACACTTAACCCTCATCCTTAACCCTCACCCTTAACCCTCAACCTTAACCCTCACCCTTAACCCTCATCTTTAACCCTCACCATTAATCCTTAACCCTCGCTCTTAACCCTCACCCTCAACCCTCACACTTAACCATCACCCTTAACCTTCACCATTAACCCTCACCCTTAACCCACACCCTTGACCCACACCCTTAACCCTCACCCTTAACCCTCACCCTTAACCCTCACCCTTAACCCTCACCCTTAACCCTCACCCTTAACCCTCACCCTTAACCATCACCCTTAACCATCACCCTTAACCCTCACCCTTAACCCACACCCTTAACCCTCACCCTTAACACTCACCCTTAACCTTTAACCCTAACCCTTAACCCTCACCTTTAACCCTCACCCTTAACCCTCACCCATAACCCTCACCCTTACCCCTCACCATTAACCCTCACCCTTAACCATCACCCTTAACCCTCACCCTTAACCCTCACCCTTAACCCTCACCCTTAACCCTCACCCTTAACTCTCACCCTTAACCCTCACCCTTAACCATCACCCTTAACCCTCACCCTTAACCCTCACGCTTAACCCTCACCCTTAACCCTCACCCTTAACCCTTAACCCTCACCCTTAACCATCACCCTTCACCCTCACCCTTAACCCTCACACTTAACCCTCACACTTAACCCTCACCCTTAATCCTTAACCCTCGCCCTTAACCCTCACCCTCAACCCTCACTTAACCATCACCCTTAACCCTCACCCTTAACCCTCACCATTAACACTCACCCGTAACACTCACCCTTAACCCTCACCCTTAACCCTCACCCTTAACCCTCACCCTTAACCCTCACCCTTAACCCTCACCTTTAACCCTCACCCTTAACCATCACCCTTAACCATCACCCTTAACCCTCACCCTTAACCCTCACCCTTAACCCTCACCCTTAACACTCACCCTTAACCTTTAACCCTAACCCTTAACCCTCACCTTTAACCCTCACCCTTAACCCTCACCCATAACCCTCACCCTTACCCCTCACCATTAACCCTCACCCTTAACCATCACCCTTAACCCTCACCCTTAACACTCACCCTTAACCCTCACCCTTAACCCTCACCCTTAACTCTCACCCTTAACCCTCACCCTTAACCATCACCCTTAACCCTCACCCTTAACCCTCACGCTTAACCCTCACCCTTAACCCTCACCCTTAACCCTTAACCCTCACCCTTAACCATCACCCTTCACCCTCACCCTTAACCCTCACACTTAACCCTCACACTTAACCCTCACCCTTAATCCTTAAACCTCGCCCTTAACCCTCACCCTCAACCCTCACTTAACCATCACCCTTAACCCTCAACCTTAACCCTCACCATTAACACTCACCCGTAACCCTCACCCTTAACCCTCACCCTTAACCCTCATCCTTAACCCTTAAACCTCACCCTTAACCCTCAACCTTAACCCTCACCCTTAACACTCACCCTTAACCCTCGCCCTTATCCCTCCCCTTTAATCCTCACCCTTAACCCTCACCCTTAACCCTCACCCTTAACCCTCACTCTTAACCATCACCCTTAACCCTCATCCTTAGCCCTCACCCTTAACCCTCACCCTTAACCCTCACCCTTAACCATCATCCTTAACCCTCACCCTTAACCCTCCCCCTTAACCCTCACCCATAACCCTCACCCTTATCCCTCACCCTTAACTCTAACCCTTAACCCTCACCCTTAACCATCATCCTTAACCCTCACCCTTAACTCTCACCCTTAACCCTCACCCATAACCCTCACCCTTAACCCTCACCCTTAACCGTTAACTCTCACACTTAACCATCACTCATAACACTCACCCTTAACCCTCACCCTTAACACTCACACTTAATCTTCACCCTTAACTCTCACCCTTAACCCTCAACCTTAACCCTCACCCTTAACCCTCACCTTTAACCCTCACCCTTAATCCTTAACCCTCGCCCTTAACCCTCACCCTCAACCCTCACACTTAACCATCACCCTTAACCTTCACCATTAAACCTCACCCTTAACCCTCACCCTTAACCCTCACCCTTAACCCTCACCCTTAACCCTTAACCCTCACGCTTAACCCTCACCCTTAACCGTCACCCTTAACCCTTAACCCTCACCCTCAACACTCACCCTTAACCCTCACCCTTAACCCTCACCCTTAACCCTCACCCTTAACCCTCATCCTTAACCCTCACCCTTAACCCTCACGCTTAACCCTCACCCTTAACCCTGACCCTTAACCCTCACCGTTAACCCTCACCCTTAACCCTCACCCTTAACCCTCACCCTTAACCCTCACCCTTAACCCTCACCCTTAACCCTTAACACTCACCCTTAACCCTCACCCTTAACCCTCACCCTTAACCCTCGCCCTTAACCCTCACCCTTAACCCTCATCCTTAACCCTCACCCTTAACCCTCAACCTTAACCCTCACCCTTAACCCTCACCCTTAACCCTCACCCTTAACCCTCACCCTTAACCCTCACCGTTAACCCTCACCCTTAACCATCACCCTTAACCATCACCCTTAACCCTCACCCTTAACCCTCACCCTTAACCCTCACCCTTAACACTCACCCTTAACCCTAAACCTTAACCTTCACCCTTAACCCTCACCCTTAACCCTCACCCATAACCCTCACCCTTACCCCTCACCCTTAACCCTCACCTTTCCTTAACCATCACCCTTAACCCTCACCCTTAACCCCCACACGTAACCATCACCTTAACCCTAACCCTTAACCCTCACCCTTAACCCTCACCCTTAACCCTCACCCTTAACCCTTAACCCTCACCCTTAACCATCACCCTTAACCCTCACCCTTAACCCTCACCCTTAACCCTCACACTTAACCCTCACCCTTAATCCTTACCCCTCGCCCTTAACTCTCACCCTCAACCCTCACTTAACCATCACCCTTAACCCTCACCCCTAACCCTCACCATTAACCCTCACCCTTAACCCTCACCCTTAACCCTCACCCTTAACCCTCATCCTTAACCCTTAACCCTCACCCTTAACCCTCACCCTTAACCCTCACCCTTAACACTCTCCCTTAACCCTCGCCCTTAACCCTCCCCTTTAACCCTCACCCTTAACCCTAAACCTTAACCCTCACCCTTAACCCTCACCCTTAACCATCACCCTTAACCCTCACCCTTAACCCTCACCCGTAACGCTCACCCTTAACCCTCACCCTTAACCATCACCCTTAACCATCACCCTTAACCCTCACCTTTAACCCTAACCCTTAACCCTCACCCTTAACCCTCACCCTTAACCCTCACCCATAACCCTCACCCTTACCCCTCACCCTTAACCCTCACCCTTAACCATCACCCTTAACCCTCACCCTTAACCCTCACACTTAACCATCACCTTAACCCTAACCCTTAACCCTCACCCTTAACCCTCACCCTTAACCCTCACCCTTAACCCTTAATCCTCACCCTTAACCATCACCCTTAACCCTCACCCTTAACCCTCACCCTTAACCCTCACACTTAACCCTCACCCTTAATCCTTAACCCTCGCCCTTAACCCTCACCCTCAACCCTCACTTAACCATCACCCTTAACCCTCACCCTTAACCCTCACCATTAACCCTCACCCTTAACCCTCACCCTTAACCCTCACCCTTAACCCTCATCCTTAACCCTTAAACCTCACCCTTAACCCTCACCCTTAACCCTCACCCTTAACACTCTCCCTTAACCCTCGCCCTTAACCCTCCCCTTTAACCCTCACCCTTAACCCTCAACCTTAACCCTCACCCTTAACCCTCACCCTTAACCATCACCCTTAACCCTCACCCTTAACCCTCACCCTTAACGCTCAACCTTAACCCTCAACCTTAACCATCATCCGTAACCCTCACCCTTAACCCTCCCCCTTAACCCTCACCCATAACCCTCACCCTTATCCCTCACCCTTAACTCTCACCCTTAACCCTCACCCTTAACCATCATCCTTAACCCTCACCCTTAACCCTCACCCTTAACCCTCACCCTTAACCCTCACCCTTAACCCTCACATTTAACCATCACCCTAAACCCTCACATTTAACCCTCACCCTTAACCCACACACTTAACCCTCACCCTTAATCATCACCCTTAACCCTCACCTTTAACCCTCACCCTTAATCGTTAACCCTCACCCTTAACCCTCACCCTCAACCCTCACACTTAACGATCACCCTTAACCCTCACCGTTAACCCTCACCATTAACACTCACATTTAACCCTCACCCTTAACCCTCACCCTTAACCCTTAACCCTCACCGTTAACCCTCACCCTTAACCCTCAACCTTAACACTCACCCTTAACCCTCACACTTAACCCTCACCTTTAACCCTCACCGTTAATCCTTAACCCTCGACCTTAACCCTCACCCTCAACCCTCACTTAACCCTCACCATTAACCCTCACCCTTAACCCTCACCCGTAACCCTTAACCCTCACCCTTAACCCTCACCCTTAACCCTCACCCATAACCCTCACCCTTACCCCTCACCCTTAACCCTCACCCTTAACCCTCACCCTGAACCCTCACCCTTAACCCTCACCCTTAACCCTCACCCTTAACCCTCACCCTTAATTCTCACGCTTAACCCTCACCCTTAACCATCACCCTTAACCCTCACCCTTAACCCTCACCCTTAACCCTCACCCTTAACCCTCACCCTTAACCCTCACCCTTAACCCTTAACCCTCACCCTTAACCCTCACCCTCAACCCTCACACTTAACCATCACCCTTAAACTTCACCATTAACCTTCACCCTTAACCCTCACCCATAACCCTCACCCTTAACCCTCACCCTTAACCCTTAACCCTCACCCTTAACCCTCACCCTTAACCCTCACCCTTAACCCTCATTCTTAACCCTCACCCTTAACCCTCACCCTTAACCCTCACCCTTAAACATTAACCCTCACCGTTAACCCTCACCCTTAACCCTCAACCTTAACCCTCACCCTTAACCCTTACCCTTAACCCTCACATTTAACCCTCACCCTTAATCCTTAACCCTCGCCCTTAACCCTCACCCTCAACCCTCACCCTTAACCCTCAACCTTAACCATTAACCCTCACCCTTAACCCTCACCCTTAACCCTCACCATTAACACTCACCATTAACCCTCGCCCTTAACCCTCCCCCTTAACCCTCACACTTAACCCTCAACCTTAACCCTCACCCTTAACCCTCACCCTTAACCCTCACCCTTAACCCTCACCCTTAACACTCACCCTTAAACCTCACCCTTAACCATCACCCTTAACCCTCACCCTTAACCCTCACCCTTAACACTCACCCTTAACCCATAACCCTCACCCTTACCCCTCACCCTTAACCCTCACCCTTAACCATCACCCTTAACCCTCACCCTTAACCCTCACCCTTAACCCTCACCGTTAACCCTCACCGTTAACTCTCACCCTTAACCCTCACCCTTAACCATCACGCTTAACCCTCACCCTTAACCATCACCCTTAACCCTCACCCTTAACCCATAACCCTCACCCTTAACCATCATCCTTAACCCTCACCCTTAACCCTCACCCTTAACCCTCACACTTAATCCTCACCCTTAATCGTTAACCCTCACCCTTAACCCTCACCCTCAACCCTCACACTTAACGATCACCCTTAACCCTCACCGTTAACCCTCACCATTAACACTCACCTTTAACCCTCACCCGTAACCCTCACCCTTAACCCTTAACCCTCACCGTTAACCCTCACCCTTAACCCTCAAGCTTAACACTCACCCTTAACCCTCACCCTTAACCCTCACCTTTAACCCTCACCGTTAATCCTTAACCCTCGACATTAACCCTCACCCTCAACCCTCACTTAACCATCACCCTTAACCCTCACCCTTAACCCTCACCATTAACCCTCACCCTGAACCCTCACCCTTAACCCTCACCCTTAACCCTCACCCTTAACCATTAACCCTCACCCTTAACCCTCACCCTTAACCCTCACCATTAACACTCACCCTTAACCCTCGCCCTTAACCCTCCCCCTTAACCCTCACCCTTAACCCTCGTCCTTAACCCTCACCCTTAACCCTCACCCTTAACCCTCACCCTTAACCCTCACCCTTAACACTCACCCTTAAACCTCACCCTTAACCATCACCCTTAACCATCACCCTTAACACTCACCCTTAACCCATAACCTTCACCCTTAACCATCATCCTTAACCCTCACCCTTAACCCTCACCCTTAACCCTCACCCTTAACCCTCACCCTTAACCCACACACTTAACCCTCACCCTTAATCCTTAACCCTCACCCTTAACCCTCACCCTTAACCCTCACCCTTAACCCTCACCCTTAACCCTCACCCTTAACCCTCAACCTTAACTCTCACCCTTAACCCTCACCCTTAACCATCACCCTTAACCCTCACCCTTAACCATCACCCTTAACCCTCACCCTTAACCCATAACCTTCACCCTTAACCATCATCCTTAACCCTCACCCTTAACCCTCACCCTTAACCCTCACACTTAACCCTCACCCTTAATCGTTAACCCTCACCCTTAACCCTCACCCTCAACCCTCACACTTAACGATCACCCTTAACCCTCACCGTTAACCATCACCATTAACACTCACCTTTAACCCTCACCCGTAACCCTCACCCTTAACCCTTAACCCTCACCGTTAACCCTCACCCTTAACCCTCAACCTTAACACTCACCCTTAACCCTCACCCTTAACCCTCACCTTTAACCCTCACCGTTAATCCTTAACCCTCGACCTTAACCCTCACCCTCAACCCTCACTTAACCCTCACCCTTAACCCTCACCCTTAACCCTCACCCGTAACCCTTAATCCTCACCCTTAACCCTCACCCTTAACCCTCACCCATAACCCTCACCCTTACCCCTCACCCTTAACCCTCACCCTTCACCCTCACCCTTAACCCTCACCCTTAACCCTCACCCTTAACCGTCACCCTTAACCCTCACCCTTAATTCTCACGCTTAACCCTCACCCTTAACCACCACCCTTAACCCTCACCCTTAACCCTCACCCTTAACCCTCACCCTTAACCCTCACCCTTAACCCTCACCCTTAACCCTTAACCCTCACACTTAACCATCACCCTTAACCCTCACATTTAACCCTCACCCTTAACCCACACACTTAACCCTCACCCTTAATCCTTAACCCTCACCCTTAATCCTCACCCTTAACCCTCACCCTTAACCCTCACCCTTAACCCTCAACCTTAACTCTCACCCTTAACCCTCACCCTTAACCATCACCCTTAACCCTCACCCTTAACCCTCACCCTTAACTCTCACCTTTAACCCTCACCCTTAATCCTTAACCCTCGCCCTTAACCCTCACCCTCAACCCTCACACTTAACCATCACCCTTAAACTTCACCATTAACCTTCACCCTTAACCCTCACCCATCACCCTCACCCTTAACCCTCACCCTTAACCCTTAACCCTCACCCTTAACCCTCACCCCTAACCCTCACCCTTAACCCTCATCCTTAACCCTTACCGTTAACCCTCACCCTTAACCCTCACCCTTAACCCTTAACCCTCACCGTTAACCCTCACCCTTAACCCTCAACCTTAACCCTCACCCTTAACCCTCACCCTTAACCCTCACATTTAACCCTCACCCTTAATCCTTAACCCTCGCCCTTAACCCTCACCCTCAACCCTCACTTAACCATCACCCTTAACCCTTAACCCTCACCATTAACCCTCACCCTGAACCCTCACCCTTAACCCTCACCCTTAACCCTCACCCTTAACCATTAACCCTCACCCTTAACCCTCACCCTTAACCCTCACCATTAACACTCACCCTTAACCCTCGCCCTTAACCCTCCCCCTTAACCCTCACCCTTAACCCTCAACCTTATCCCTCACCCTTAACCCTCACCCTTAACCCTCACCCATAACCCTCACCCTTAACACTCACCCTTAAACCTCACCCTTAACCATCACCCTTAACCCTCACCCTTAACCCTCACCCTTAACACACACCCTTAACCCTTAACCCTCACCCTTAACCCTCACCCTTAACCCTCACCCATAACCCTCACCCTTACCCCTTACCCTTAACCCTCACCCTTAACCCTCACCCTTAACCCTCACCCTTAACCCTCACCCTTAATTCTCACGCTTAACCCTCACCCTTAACCATCACCCTTAACCCTCACCCTTAACCCTCACCCTTAACCCTCACCCTTAACCCATAACCCTCACCCTTAACCATCATCCTTAACCCTCACCCTTAACCTTCACCCTTAACCCTCACACTTAACCCTCACCCTTAATCCTTAACCCTCACCCTTAACCCTCACCCTCAACCCTCACACTTAACCCTCACGCTTAATCCTCATCCTTAACCATCACCCTTAACCCTCACCCTTAACCCTCACCCTTAACCCTCACTCTTAACATTCAACCTTAACCCTTAACCCTCACCCTTAACCCTCACCCTTAACCCTCACCCTTAACCCTCACCCATAACCCTCACCCTTACCCCTCACCCTTAACCCTCACCCTTAACCATCACCCTCAACCCTCACCCTTAACCCTCACCCTTAACCCTCACCGTTAACCCTCACCGTTAACTCTCACCCTTAACCCTCACCGTTAACCATCACCCTTAACCCTCACCCTTAACCCTCACCCTTAACCCTCACCCTTAACCCATAACCCTCACCCTTAACCATCATCCTTAACCCTCACCCTTAACCCACACCCTTAACCCTCACACTTAACCCTCACCCTTAATCGTTAACCCTCACCCTTAACCCTCACCCTCAACCCTCACACTTAACGATCACCCTTAACCCTCACCGTTAACCCTCACCATTAACACTCACCTTTAACCCTCACCCTTAACCCTCACCCTTAACCCTCACCGTTAACCCTCACCCTTAACCCTCAACCTTAACCCTCACCCTTAACCCTCACCCTTAACCCTCACCTTTAACCCTCACCGTTAATCCTTAACCCTCACCGTTAATCCTTAACCCTCGACCTTAACCCTCACCCTCAACCCTCACGTAACCCTCACCCTTAACCCTCACCTTAACCCTCACCCGTAACCCTTAACCCTCACCCTTAACCCTCACCCTTAACCCTCACCCATAACCCTCACCCTTACCCCTCACCCTTAACCCTCACCCTTAACCCTCACCCTTAACCCTCACCCTTAACCCTCACCCTTAACCCTCACACTTAACCCTCACCCTTAATTCTCACGCTTAACCCTCACCCTTAACCATCACCCTTAACCCTCACCCTTAACCCTCACCCTTAACCCTCACCCTTAACCCTCACCCTTAACCCTCACCCTTAACCCTTAACCCTCACCCTTAACCATCACCCTTAACCCTCACATTTAACCCTCACCCTTAACCCACACACTTAACCCTCACCCTTAATCCTTAACCCTCACCCTTAACCCTCACTCTTAACCCTCACCCTCAACCCTCACCCTTAACCCTCACCCTTAACCCTCAACATTAACCCTCACCCTTAACCCTCACCCTTAAACCTCACCCTTAACCCTCACCCTTAACCCTCACCCTTAACCCTCACCCTTAACCATCACCCTTAACCATCACCCTTAACCCTCATCCTTAACCCTCACCCTTAACCGTCACCCTTAACACTCACCCTTAACCCTTATCCCTCACCCTTAACCCTCACCCTTAACCCTCACCCTTAACCCTTAACCCTCACCGTTAACCCTCACCCTTAACCCTCAACCTTAACCCTCACCCTTAACCCTCACCCTTAACCCTCACCTTTAACCCTCACCCTTAATCCTTAACCCTCGCCCTTAACCCTCACGCTCAACCCTCAATTAACCATCACCCTTAACCCTTAACCCTCACCGTTAACCCTCACCCTTAACCCTCACCCTTAACCCTCACCATTAACACTCACCCTTAACACTCGCCCTTAACCCTCCCCCTTAACCCTCACCCTTAACCCACACACTTAACCCTCACCCTTAATCCTTAACCCTCACCCTTAACCCTGACAACCCTCACCCTTAACCCTCACCCTTAACGCTCACCCTTAAATCTCACCCTTAACCCTCACCCTTAACCATCACCCTTAACCCTCACCCTTAACCCTCACCCTTAACCCTCACCTTTAACCCTCACCCTTAATCCTTAACCCTCGCCCTTAACCCTCACCCTCAACCCTCACACGTAACCATCACCCTTAACCTTCACCATTAACCTTCACACTTAACCCTCACCCATAACTCTCACCCTTAACCCTCACCCTTAACCCTTAACCCTCACCCTTAACCCTCACCCTTAACCCTCACCCTTAACCCTCACCCTTAACCCTAACCCTTAACCCTCACTCTTAACCCTCACCCTTAACCCTCAACCTTAACCCTCACCCTTAACCCTCACCCATAACCCTCACCCTTAACCCTCACCCTTAACCCTCACCCTTAACCCTCACCCTCAACCCTCACCCTTAACCCTCACCCTTAACCCTTAACCCTCACCCATAACCATCACCCTTAACCCTCACCCTTAACCCTCACCCTTAACCCTCACACTTAACCCTCACCCTTAATCCTTAACCCTCACCCTTAACACTTACCCCCAACCCTCACACTTAACCATCATCCTTAACCCTCACTCTTAACCCTCACCCTTAACACTCACCCTTAACCCTTAACCCTCACACTTAACCCTCACCCTTAACCCTCACCCTTAACACTCACCCTTAACCCTCACACTTAACCCTCACCCTTAATCCTTAACCCTCACCCTTAACCCTTACCATCAACCCTCACACTTAACCATCACCCTTAACCCTCACCCTTAACCCTCACCATTAACTCTCACACTTAACCCTCACCCTCACCCTTAACCCTCACCTTTAACCCTCACCCTTAATCCTTAACACTCGCCCTTAACCCTCACCCTCAACCCTCACACTTAACCATCACCCTTAACCTTCACCATTAACCCTCACCCTTAACCCTCACCCTTAACCCTCACCCTTAACCCTCACCCTTAACCCTTAACCCTCACCCTTAACCTTCACCCTTAACCCTCACCCTTAACCCTCACCCTTAACCCTCACCCTTAACCCTCAACCTTAACCCTCACCCTTAACCCTCTCCCTTAAACCTCACCCTTAACCCTCACCCTTAACCCTCACCCTTAACCGTCCTCCTTAACCACCCTTAACCATCACCCTTAACCCTCACCCTTAACCCTCACCCTTAACCCTCACCCTTAACCCTTAACCCTCACCCTTAACCCTCACCCTTAACTCTCATCCATATCCCTCACCCTTATCCCTCACCCTTAACCCTCACCCTTAACCCTCACCCTTAACCCTCACCCTTAACCCTCACCCTTAACCCTCACCCTTAACCCTCACCATTAACACTCACCCTTAACCCTCGCCCTTAACCCTCCCCCTTAACCCTCACCCTTAACCCACACACTTAACCATCACCCTTAATCCTTAACCCTCACCCTTAACCCTCACAACCCTCACCCTTAACCCTCACCCTTAACCCTCACCATTAACGCTCACCATTAACTCTCACCCTTAACCCTCACCCTTAACCATCACCTTTAACCCTCACCCTTAACCCTCACCCTTAACCCTCACCTTTAACCCTCACCCTTAATCCTAAACCCTCGCCCTTAACCCTCACCCTCAACCCTCACACGTAACCATCACCCTTAACCTTCACCATTAACCTTCACCCTTAACCCTCACCCATAACCCTCACCCTTAACCCTCACCCTTAACCCTTAACACTCACCCTTGACCCTCAACCTTAACCCTCACCCTTAACCCTCACCCTTAACCCTCACCTTTAACCCTCACCCTTAATCCTTAACCCTCGCCCTTAACCCTCACGCTCAACCCTCACTTAACCATCACCCTTAACCCTTAACCCTCACCGTTAACCCTCACCCTTAACCTACACACTTAACCCTCACCCTTAATCCTTAACCCTCACCCTTAACCCTGACAACCCTCACCCTTAACCCTCACCCTTAACCCTCACCCTTAACCCTCACCCTTAACCCTCACACTTAACCCTCACCTTTAATCATTAACCCTCAACCTTAATACTCACCCTTAACCCTCACCCTTAACCCTCATCCTTAACCCTCACCCTAAACCCGCTACCCTTAATTCTCACGCTTAACCCTCACCCTTAACCATCACCCTTAACACTCACCCTTAACCCTCACCCTTAACCCTCACCCTTAACCCGCTACCCTTAATTCTCACGCATAACCCTCACCCTTAACCATCACCCTTATCCCTCACCCTTAACCCTCACACTTAACCCTCACCTTTAATCATTAACCCTCAACCTTAATACTCACCCTTAACCCTCACCCTTAACCCTCACCCTTAACCCTCACCCTTAACCCGCTACCCTTAATTCTCACGCTTAACCCTCACCCTTAACCATCACCCTTAACCCTCACCCTTAACCCTCACCCTTAACCCTCACCTTTAACCCTCACCCTTAATCCTTAACACTCGCCCTTACCCCTCACCCTCAACCCTCACACTTAACCATCACCCTTAACCTTCACCATTAACCCTCACCCTTAACCCTCACCCTTAACCCTCACCCTTAACCCTCACCCTTAACCCTTAACCCTCACCCTTAACCCTCACCCTTAACCCTCACCCTTAACCCTCACCCTTAACACTCACCCTTAACCCTCACCCTTAACCCTCAACCTTAACCCTCACCCTTAACCCTCACCCTTAAACCTCACCCTTAACCCTCACCCTTAACCCTCACCCTTAACCGTCATCCTTAACCACCCTTAACCATCACCCTTAACCCTCACCCTTAACCCTCACCCTTAACCCTCACCCTTAACACTCACCCTTAACCCTTAACCCTCACCCTTAACCCTCACCCTTAACTCTCATCCATATCCCTCACCCTTATCCCTCACCCTTAACCCTCACCCTTAACCCTCACCCTTAACCCTCACCCTTAACCCTCACCCTTAACCCTCACCCTGAACCCTCACCCTTAACCCTCACCATTAACACTCACCCTTAACCCTCGCCCTTAACCCTCCCCCTTAACCCTCACCCTTAACCCACACACTTAACCCTCACCCTTAATCCTTAACCCTCACCCTTAACCATCACAACCCTCACCCTTAACCCTCACCCTTAACCCTCACCATCAACGCTCACCCTTAACTCTCACCATTAACCCTCACCCTTAACCATCACCCTTAACCCTCACCCTTAAACCACACCCTTAACCCTCACCTTTAACCCTCACCCTTAATCATTAACCCTCGCCCTTAACCCTCACCCTCAACCCTCACACGTAACCATCACCCTTAACATTCACCATTAACCTTCACCCTTAACCCTCACCCATAACCCTCACCCTTAACCCTCACCCTTAACCCTTAACCCTCACCCTTAACCCTCACCCTTAACCCTCACCCTTAACCCTCACCCTTAACCCTCACCCTTAACCCTCACCCTTAACCCTCACCCTTAACCCTCAACCTTAACCCTCACCGTTAACCCTCACCCTTAACCCTCAACCTTAACCCTCACCCTTAACCCTCACCTTTAACCCTCACCCTTAATCCTTAACCCTCGCCCTTAACCCTCACCCTCAACCCTCACACGTAACCATCACCCTTAACATTCACCATTAACCTTCACCCTTAACCCTCACCCATAACCCTCACCCTTAACCCTCACCCTTAACCCTTAACCCTCACCCTTAACCATCACCCTTAACCCTCACATTTAACCCTCACCCTTAACCCACACACTTAACCCTCACCCTTAATCCTTAACCCTCACCCTTAACCCTCACCCTTAACCCTCACCCTTAACCCTCACCCTTAACCCTCACCCTTAACACTCACACTTAACCATCACCCTTAACCTTCACCATTAACCCTCACCCTTAACCCTCACCCTTAACCCTCACCCTTAACCCTCACCCTCAACCCTCACCCTTAACCCTCACCCTTAACGCTCAACCTTAACCCTCACCCTTAACCCTCACCATTAAACCTCACCCTTAACCCTCACCCTTAACCCTCACCCTTAACCCTCACCCTTAACCATCACCCTTAACCATCACCCTTAACCCTCATCCTTAACCCTCACCCTTCACCGTCACCCTTAACACTCACCCTTAACCCTTATCCGTCACCCTTAACCCTCACCCTTAACCCTCACCCTTAACCCTTAACCCTCACCGTTAACCCTCACCCTTAACCCTCAACCTTAACCCTCACCCTTAACCCTCACCCTTAACCCTCACCTTTAACCCTCACCCTTAATCCTTAACCCTCGCCCTTAACCCCAACGCTCAACCCTCACTTAACCATCACCCTTAACCCTTAACCCTCACCGTTAACCATCACCCTTAACCCTCACCCTTAACCCTCACCATTAACACTCACCCTTAACCCTCGCCCTTAACCCTCCCCCTTAACCCTCACCCTTAACCCACACACTTAACCCTCACCCTTAATCCTTAACCCTCACCCTTAACCCTGACAACCCTCACCCTTAACCCTCACCCTGAACGCTCACCCTTAACCCTCACCTTTAACCCTCACCCTTAATCCTTAACACTCGCCCTTAACCCTCACCCTCAACCCTCACACTTAACCATCACCCTTAACCTTCACCATTAACCCTCACCCTTAACCCTCACCCTTAACCCTCACCCTTAACCCTCACCCTTAATCCTTAACCCTAACGCTTAACCCTCATCCTTAACCCTCACCCTTATCCCTCACCCTTAACCCTTAACCCTCACCCTTAACCCTCACCCTTAACCCTCACCCTTAACCCTCACCCTTAACCCTCACCCTTAACCCTCAACCTTAACCCTCACCCTTAACCCTCACCCTTAAACCTCACCCTTAACCCTCACCCTTAACCCTCACCCTTAACCCTCACCCTTAACCCTCACCCTTAACCCTCACCCTTAACCCTCACCCTTAACCCTCACCCTTAACCCTCACCCTTAATTCTTACGCTTAACCCTCACCCTTAACCATCACCCTTAACCCTCACCCTTAACCCTCACCCTTAACCCTCACCCTTAACCCTCACCCTTAACCCTCACCCTTAACCCTTAACCCTCACCCATATCCATCACCCTTAACCCTCACCCTTAACCCTCACCCTTAACCCTCACCCTTAACCCTCACCCTTAACCCTCACCCATAACCCTCACCCTTAACCCTCACCCTTAACCCTCAGCCTTAACCCTCACCCTTAACCCTCACCCTTAATTCTTACGCTTAACCCTCACCCTTAACCATCACCCTTAGCCCTCACCCTTAACCATCACCCTTAACCCTCACCCTTAACCCTCACCCTTAACCCTCACCCTTAACCCTCACCCTTAATTCTTACGCTTAACCCTCACCCTTAACCATCACCAATAACCCTCACCCATAACCCTCACCCTTAACCCTCGCCCTTAACCCTTAACCCTCACCCATAACCATCACCCTTAACCCTCACCCTTAACCCTCACCCTTAACCCTTAACCCTCACCCTTAACCCTCACCCTTAACCCTTAACCCTCACCCATAACCATCACCCTTAACCCTCACCCTTAACCCTCACCCTTAACCCTCACACTTAACCCTCACCCTTAATCCTTAACCCTCACCCTTAACACTTACCCTCAACCCTCACACTTAACCATCATCCTTAACCCTCAACCTTAACCCTCACCCTTAACACGCACCCTTAACCCTTAACCCTCACACTTAACTCTCACCCTTAACCCTCACCCTTAACACTCACCCTTAACCCTCACACTTAACCCTCACCCTTAATCCGTAACCCTCACCCTTAACCCTTACCATCAACCTTCACACTTAACCATCACCCTTAACCCTCACCCTTAACCCTCACCATTAACTCTCACACTTAACCCTCACCCTTAATCCTTAACCCTCACCATTAACCCTCACCCTTAACCCTCACCATTAACCCTCACCCTTAACCCTCACCCTTAACCCTCACCCTTAACCCTCACCATTAACCCTCACCCTTAACCCTCACCCTTAACCCTCACCCTTAACCCTCACCCTTAACCCTCACCCTTAACCCTCACCCTTAACCCTCACCCTTAACCCTCAACCATAACCCTCAACCTTACCCCTCACCCTTAACCCTCGCCCTTAACCCTCACCCTTAACCCTCACCCTTAACCCTCACGCTTAATTCTCACCCGTAACCCTCACACTTAACCCTCACCTTTAATCATTAACCCTCAACCTTAATACTCACCCTAAACCCTCACCCTTAACCCTCACCCTTAACCCTCACCCTTAACCCGCTACCCTTAATTCTCACGCTTAACCCTCACCCTTAACCATCACCCTTAACCCTCACCCTTAACCCTCACCCTTAACCCTCACCTTTAACCCTCACCCTTAATCCTTAACACTCGCCCTTAACCCTCACCCTCAACCCTCACACTTAACCATCACCCTTAACCTTCACCATTAACCCTCATCCTTAACCCTCACCCTTAACCCTCACCCTTAACCCTCACCATTAACCCTTAACCCTCACCCTTAACCCTCACCCTTAACCCTCACCCTTAACCCTCACCCTTAACCCTCACCCTTAACCCTCACCCTTAACCCTCAACCTTAACCCTCACCCTTAACCCTCACCCTTAAACCTCACCCTTAACCCTCACCCTTAACCCTCACCCTTAACCGTCATCCTTAACCACCCTTAACCATCACCCTTAACCCTCACCCTTAACCCTCACCCTTAACCCTCACCCTTAACACTCACCCTTAATCCTTAACCCTCACCCTTAACCCTCACCCTTAACCCTCACCCTTAACCCTCACCATTAACACTCACCCTTAACCCTCGCCCTTAACCCTCCCCCTTAACCCTCACCCTTAACCCACACACTTAACCCTCACCCTTAATCCTTAACCCTCACCCTTAACCATCACAACCCTCACCCTTAACCCTCACCCTTAACCCTCACCATTAACGCTCACCCTTAACTCTCACCATTAACCCTCACCCTTAACCATCACCCTTAACCCTCACCCTTAACCCTCACCCTTAACCCTCACCTTTAACCCTCACCCTTAATCCTTAACCCTCGCCCTTAACCCTCACCCTTAACCCTCACCCTTAACCCTCACCCTTAACCCTCACCCTTAACCCTCACCCTTAACCCTCAACCTTAACCCTCACCGTTAACCCTCACCCTTAACCCTCAACCTTAACCCTCACCCTTAACCCTCACCTTTAACCCTCACCCTTAATCCTTAACCCTCGCCCTTAACCCTCACCCTCAACCCTCACACGTAACCATCACCCTTAACATTCACCATTAACCTTCACCCTTAACCCTCACCCATAACCCTCACCCTTAACCCTCACCCTTAACCCTTAACCCTCACCCTTAACCATCACCCTTAACCCTCACATTTAACCCTCACCCTTAACCCACACACTTAACCCTCACCCTTAATCCTTAACCCTCACCCTTAACCCTCACCCTTAACCCTCACCCTTAACCCTCACCCTTAACCCTCACCCTTAACACTCACACTTAACCATCACCCTTAACCTTCACCATTAACCCTCACCCTTAACCCTCACCCTTAACCCTCACCCTTAACCCTCACCCTCAACCCTCACCCTTAACCCTCACCCTTAACGCTCAACCTTAACCCTCACCCTTAACCCTCACCCTTAAACCTCACCCTTAACCCTCACCCTTAACCCTCACCCTTAACCCTCACCCTTAACCATCACCCTTAACCATCACCCTTAACCCTCATCCTTAACCCTCACCCTTAACCGTCACCCTTAACACTCACCCTTAACCCTTATCCCTCACCCTTAACCCTCACCCTTAACCCTCACCCTTAACCCTTAACCCACACCGTTAACCCTCACCCTTAACCCTCAACCTTAACCCTCACCCTTAACCCTCACCCTTAACCCTCACCTTTAACCCTCACCCTTAATCCTTAACCCTCGCCCTTAACCCTCACGCTCAACCCTCAATTAACCATCACCCTTAACCCTTAACCCTCACCGTTAACCCTCACCCTTAACCCTCACCCTTAACCCTCACCATTAACACTCACCCTTAACACTCGCCCTTAACCCTCCCCCTTAACCCTCACCCTTAACCCACACACTTAACCCTCACCCTTAATCCTTAACCCTCACCCTTAACCCTGACAACCCTCACCCTTAACCCTCACCCTTAACGCTCACCCTTAAATCTCACCCTTAACCCTCACCCTTAACCATCACCCTTAACCCTCACCCTTAACCCTCACCCTTAACCCTCACCTTTAACCCTCACCCTTAATCCTTAACCCTCGCCCTTAACCCTCACCCTCAACCCTCACACGTAACCATCACCCTTAACCTTCACCATTAACCTTCACACTTAACCCTCACCCATAACTCTCACCCTTAACCCTCACCCTTAACCCTTAACCCTCACCCTTAACCCTCACCCTTAACCCTCACCCTTAACCCTCACCCTTAACCCTCACCCTTAACCCTCACTCTTAACCCTCACCCTTAACCCTCAACCTTAACCCTCACCCTTAACCCTCACCCATAACCCTCACCCTTAACCCTCACCCTTAACCCTCACCCTTAACCCTCACCCTCAACCCTCACCCTTAACCCTCACCCTTAACCCTTAACCCTCACCCATAACCATCACCCTTAACCCTCACCCTTAACCCTCACCCTTAACCCTCACACTTAACCCTCACCCTTAATCCTTAACCCTCACCCTTAACACTTACCCCCAACCCTCACACTTAACCATCATCCTTAACCCTCACTCTTAACCCTCACCCTTAACACTCACCCTTAACCCTTAACCCTCACACTTAACCCTCACCCTTAACCCTCACCCTTAACACTCACCCTTAACCCTCACACTTAACCCTCACCCTTAATCCTTAACCCTCACCCTTAACCCTTACCATCAACCCTCACACTTAACCATCACCCTTAACACTCACCCTTAACCCTCACCATTAACTCTCACACTTAACCCTCACCCTCACCCTTAACCCTCACCTTTAACCCTCACCCTTAATCCTTAACACTCGCCCTTAACCCTCACCCTCAACCCTCACACTTAACCATCACCCTTAACCTTCACCATTAACCCTCACCCTTAACCCTCACCCTTAACCCTCACCCTTAACCCTCACCCTTAACCCTTAACCCTCACCCTTAACCTTCACCCTTAACCCTCACCCTTAACCCTCACCCTTAACCCTCACCCTTAACCCTCAACCTTAACCCTCACCCTTAACCCTCTCCCTTAAACCTCACCCTTAACCCTCACCCTTAACCCTCACCCTTAACCGTCCTCCTTAACCACCCTTAACCATCACCCTTAACCCTCACCCTTAACCCTCACCCTTAACCCTCACCCTTAACCCTTAACCCTCACCCTTAACCCTCACCCTTAACTCTCATCCATATCCCTCACCCTTATCCCTCACCCTTAACCCTCACCCTTAACCCTCACCCTTAACCCTCACCCTTAACCCTCACCCTTAACCCTCACCCTTAACCCTCACCATTAACACTCACCCTTAACCCTCGCCCTTAACCCTCCCCCTTAACCCTCACCCTTAACCCACACACTTAACCCTCACCCTTAATCCTTAACCCTCACCCTTAACCCTCACAACCCTCACCCTTAACCCTCACCCTTAACCCTCACCATTAACGCTCACCATTAACTCTCACCCTTAACCCTCACCCTTAACCATCACCTTTAACCCTCACCCTTAACCCTCACCCTTAACCCTCACCTTTAACCCTCACCCTTAATCCTAAACCCTCGCCCTTAACCCTCACCCTCAACCCTCACACGTAACCATCACCCTTAACCTTCACCATTAACCTTCACCCTTAACCCTCACCCATAACCCTCACCCTTAACCCTCACCCTTAACCCTTAACACTCACCCTTAACCCTCAACCTTAACCCTCACCCTTAACCCTCACCCTTAACCCTCACCTTTAACCCTCACCCTTAATCCTTAACCCTCGCCCTTAACCCTCACGCTCAACCCTCACTTAACCATCACCCTTAACCCTTAACCCTCACCGTTAACCCTCACCCTTAACCTACACACTTAACCCTCACCCTTAATCCTTAACCCTCACCCTTAACCCTGACAACCCTCACCCTTAACCCTCACCCTTAACCCTCACCCTTAACCCTCACCCTTAACCCTCACACTTAACCCTCACCTTTAATCATTAACCCTCAACCTTAATACTCACCCTTAACCCTCACCCTTAACCCTCATCCTTAACCCTCACCCTTAACCCGCTACCCTTAATTCTCACGCTTAACCCTCACCCTTAACCATCACCCTTAACCCTCACCCTTAACCCTCACCCTTAACCCTCACCCTTAACCCGCTACCCTTAATTCTCACGCATAACCCTCACCCTTAACCATCACCCTTATCCCTCACCCTTAACCCTCACACTTAACCCTCACCTTTAATCATTAACCCTCAACCTTAATACTCACCCTTAACCCTCACCCTTAACCCTCACCCTTAACCCTCACCCTTAACCCGCTACCCTTAATTCTCACGCTTAACCCTCACCCTTAACCATCACCCTTAACCCTCACCCTTAACCCTCACCCTTAACCCTCACCTTTAACCCTCACCCTTAATCCTTAACACTCGCCCTTACCCCTCACCCTCAACCCTCACACTTAACCATCACCCTTAACCTTCACCATTAACCCTCACCCTTAACCCTCACCCTTAACCCTCACCCTTAACCCTCACCCTTAACCCTTAACCCTCACCCTTAACCCTCACCCTTAACCCTCACCCTTAACCCTCACCCTTAACACTCACCCTTAACCCTCACCCTTAACCCTCAACCTTAACCCTCACCCTTAACCCTCACCCTTAAACCTCACCCTTAACCCTCACCCTTAACCCTCACCCTTAACCGTCATCCTTAACCACCCTTAACCATCACCCTTAACCCTCACCCTTAACCCTCACCCTTAACCCTCACCCTTAACACTCACCCTTAACCCTTAACCCTCACCCTTAACCCTCACCCTTAACTCTCATCCATATCCCTCACCCTTATCCCTCACCCTTAACCCTCACCCTTAACCCTCACCCTTAACCCTCACCCTTAACCCTCACCCTTAACCCTCACCCTGAACCCTCACCCTTAACCCTCACCATTAACACTCACCCTTAACCCTCGCCCTTAACCCTCCCCCTTAACCCTCACCCTTAACCCACACACTTAACCCTCACCCTTAATCCTTAACCCTCACCCTTAACCATCACAACCCTCACCCTTAACCCTCACCCTTAACCCTCACCATCAACGCTCACCCTTAACTCTCACCATTAACCCTCACCCTTAACCATCACCCTTAACCCTCACCCTTAAACCACACCCTTAACCCTCACCTTTAACCCTCACCCTTAATCATTAACCCTCGCCCTTAACCCTCACCCTCAACCCTCACACGTAACCATCACCCTTAACATTCACCATTAACCTTCACCCTTAACCCTCACCCATAACCCTCACCCTTAACCCTCACCCTTAACCCTTAACCCTCACCCTTAACCCTCACCCTTAACCCTCACCCTTAACCCTCACCCTTAACCCTCACCCTTAACCCTCACCCTTAACCCTCACCCTTAACCCTCAACCTTAACCCTCACCGTTAACCCTCACCCTTAACCCTCAACCTTAACCCTCACCCTTAACCCTCACCTTTAACCCTCACCCTTAATCCTTAACCCTCGCCCTTAACCCTCACCCTCAACCCTCACACGTAACCATCACCCTTAACATTCACCATTAACCTTCACCCTTAACCCTCACCCATAACCCTCACCCTTAACCCTCACCCTTAACCCTTAACCCTCACCCTTAACCATCACCCTTAACCCTCACATTTAACCCTCACCCTTAACCCACACACTTAACCCTCACCCTTAATCCTTAACCCTCACCCTTAACCCTCACCCTTAACCCTCACCCTTAACCCTCACCCTTAACCCTCACCCTTAACACTCACACTTAACCATCACCCTTAACCTTCACCATTAACCCTCACCCTTAACCCTCACCCTTAACCCTCACCCTTAACCCTCACCCTCAACCCTCACCCTTAACCCTCACCCTTAACGCTCAACCTTAACCCTCACCCTTAACCCTCACCCTTAAACCTCACCCTTAACCCTCACCCTTAACCCTCACCCTTAACCCTCACCCTTAACCATCACCCTTAATCATCACCCTTAACCCTCATCCTTAACCCTCACCCTTAACCGTCACCCTTAACACTCACCCTTAACCCTTATCCGTCACCCTTAACCCTCACCCTTAACCCTCACCCTTAACCCTTAACCCTCACCGTTAACCCTCACCCTTAACCCCCAACCTTAACCCTCACCCTTAACCCTCACCCTTAACCCTCACCTTTAACCCTCACCCTTAATCCTTAACCCTCGCCCTTAACCCCAACGCTCAACCCTCACTTAACCATCACCCTTAACCCTTAACCCTCACCGTTAACCATCACCCTTAACCCTCACCCTTAACCCTCACCATTAACACTCACCCTTAACCCTCGCCCTTAACCCTCCCCCTTAACCCTCACCCTTAACCCACACACTTAACCCTCACCCTTAATCCTTAACCCTCACCCTTAACCCTGACAACCCTCACCCTTAACCCTCACCCTTAACCCTCACCCTGAACGCTCACCCTTAACTCTCACCCTTAACCCTCACCCTTAACCATCACCGTTAACCCTCACCCTTAACCCTCACCCTTAACCCTCACCTTTAACCCTCACCCTTAATCCTCACCCTTAACCCTCACCCTTAACCCTCACCCTTAACCCTCACCCTTAACCCTTTACCCTCACCCTTAACCATCACCCTTAACCCTCACCCTTAACCCTCACCCTTAACCCTCACAATTAACCCTCACCTTTAATCTTTAAACCTCGCCCTTAACCCTCACCCTCAACCCTCACTTAACCATCAGCCTTAACCCTCACCCTTAACCCTCACCATTAACCCTCACCCTTAACCCTCACCCTTAACCCTCACCCTTAACCCTCATCCTTAACCCTTAACCCTCACCCTTAACCCTCACCGTTAACCCTCACCCTTAACACTCACCCTTAACCCTCGCCCTTAACCCTCCCCTTTAACCCTCACCCTTAATCCTCACCCTTAACCCTCACCCTTAACCCTCACCCTTAACCATCACCCTTAACCCTCACCCTTAACCCTCACCCTTAACCCTCACCCTTAACCCTCACCCTCAACCATCATCCTTAACCCTCACCCTTAACCCTCCCCCTTAACCCTCACCCATAACCCTCACCCTTATCCCTCACCCTTAACTCTCACCCTTAACCCTCACCCTTAACCATCATCCTTAACCCTCACCCTTAATTCTCACCCTTAACCCTCACCCTTAACCCTCACCCTTAACCCTCACCCTTAACCCTTAACCCTCACACTTAACCATCACCCATAACCCTCACCCTTAACCCTCACCCTTAACACTCACACTTAACCCTCACCCTTAACCCTCACCCTTAACCCTCAACCTTAACCCTCCCCTTAACCCTCACCTTTAACCCTCACCCTTAATCCTTAACCCTCGCCCTTAACCCTCACCCTCAACCCTCACACTTAACCATCACCCTTAACCTTCACCATTAACCCTCACCCTTAACCCTCACCCTTAACCCTCACCCTTAACCCTCACCCTTAATCCTTAACCCTCACGCTTAACCCTCATCCTTAACCCTCACCCTTATCCCTCACCCTTAACCCTTAACCCTCACCCTTAACCCTCACCCTTAACCCTCACCCTTAACCCTCACCCTTAACCCTCACCCTTAACCCTCAACCTTAACCCTCACCCTTAACCCTCACCCTTAAACCTCACCCTTAACCCTCACCCTTAACCCTCACCCTTAACCCTCACCCTTAACCCTCACCCTTAACCCTCACCCTTAACCCTCACCCTTAACCCTCACCCTTAACCCTCACCCTTAATTCTTACGCTTAACCCTCACCCTTAACCATCACCCTTAACCCTCACCCTTAACCCTCACCCTTAACCCTCACCCTTAACCCTCACCCTTAACCCTCACCCTTAACCCTTAACCCTCACCCATATCCATCACCCTTAACCCTCACCCTTAACCCTCACCCTTAACCCTCACCCTTAACCCTCACCCTTAACCCTCACCCATAACCCTCACCCTTAACCCTCACCCTTAACCCTCAGCCTTAACCCTCACCCTTAACCCTCACCCTTAATTCTTACGCTTAACCCTCACCCTTAACAATCACCCTTAGCCCTCACCCTTAATCATCACCCTTAACCCTCACCCTTAACCCTCACCCTTAACCCTCACCCTTAACCCTCACCCTTAATTCTTACGCTTAACCCTCACCCTTAACCATCACCAATAACCCTCACCCATAACCCTCACCCTTAACCCTCACCCTTAACCCTCACCCTTAACCCTCGCCCTTAACCCTTAACCCTCACCCATAACCATCACCCTTAACCCTCACCCTTAACCCTCACCCTTAACCCTTAACCCTCACCCTTAACCCTCACCCTTAACCCTTAACCCTCACCCATAACCATCACCCTTAACCCTCACCCTTAACCCTCACCCTTAACCCTCACACTTAACCCTCACCCTTAATCCTTAACCCTCACCCTTAACACTTACCCTCAACCCTCACACTTAACCATCATCCTTAACCCTCAACCTTAACCCTCACCCTTAACACTCACCCTTAACCCTTAACCCTCACACTTAACTCTCACCCTTAACCCTCACCCTTAACACTCACCCTTAACCCTCACACTTAACCCTCACCCTTAATCCGTAACCCTCACCCTTAACCCTTACCATCAACCTTCACACTTAACCATCACCCTTAACCCTCACCCTTAACCCTCACCATTAACTCTCACACTTAACCCTCACCCTTAATCCTTAACCCTCACCATTAACCCTCACCCTTAACCCTCACCATTAACCCTCACCCTTAACCCTCACCCTTAACCCTCACCCTTAACCCTCACCATTAACCCTCACCCTTAACCCTCACCCTTAACCCTCACCCTTAACCCTCACCCTTAACCCTCACCCTTAACCCTCACCCTTAACCCTCACCCTTAACCCTCAACCATAACCCTCACCCTTACCCCTCACCCTTAACCCTCGCCCTTAACCCTCACCCTTAACCCTCACCCTTAACCCTCACGCTTAATTCTCACCCGTAACCCTCACACTTAACCCTCACCTTTAATCATTAACCCTCAACCTTAATACTCACCCTAAACCCTCACCCTTAACCCTCACCCTTAACCCTCACCCTTAACCCGCTACCCTTAATTCTCACGCTTAACCCTCACCCTTAACCATCACCCTTAACCCTCACCCTTAACCCTCACCCTTAACCCTCACCTTTAACCCTCACCCTTAATCCTTAACACTCGCCCTTAACCCTCACCCTCAACCCTCACACTTAACCATCACCCTTAACCTTCACCATTAACCCTCATCCTTAACCCTCACCCTTAACCCTCACCCTTAACCCTCACCCTTAACCCTTAACCCTCACCCTTAACCCTCACCCTTAACCCTCACCCTTAACCCTCACCCTTAACCCTCACCCTTAACCCTCACCCTTAACCCTCAACCTTAACCCTCACCCTTAACCCTCACGCTTAAACCTCACCCTTAACCCTCACCCTTAACCCTCACCCTTAACCGTCATCCTTAACCACCCTTAACCATCACCCTTAACCCTCACCCTTAACCCTCACCCTTAACCCTCACCCTTAACACTCACCCTTAATCCTTAACCCTCACCCTTAACCCTCACCCTTAACCCTCACCCTTAACCCTCACCATTAACACTCACCCTTAACCCTCGCCCTTAACCCTCCCCCTTAACCCTCACCCTTAACCCACACACTTAACCCTCACCCTTAATCCTTAACCCTCACCCTTAACCATCACAACCCTCACCCTTAACCCTCACCCTAAACCCTCACCATTAACGCTCACCCTTAACTCTCACCATTAACCCTCACCCTTAACCATCACCCTTAACCCTCACCCTTAACCCTCACCCTTAACCCTCACCTTTAACCCTCACCCTTAATCCTTAACCTTCGCCCTTAACCCTCACCCTTAACCCTCACCCTTAACCCTCACCCTTAACCCTCACCCTTAACCCTCACCCTTAACCCTCAACCTTAACCCTCACCGTTAACCCTCACCCTTAACCCTCAACCTTAACCCTCACCCTTAACCCTCACCTTTAACCCTCACCCTTAATCCTTAACCCTCGCCCTTAACCCTCACCCTCAACCCTCACACGTAACCATCACCCTTAACATTCACCATTAACCTTCACCCTTAACCCTCACCCATAACCCTCACCCTTAACCCTCACACTTAACCCTTAACCCTCACCCTTAACCATCACCCTTAACCCTCACATTTAACCCTCACCCTTAACCCACACACTTAACCCTCACCCTTAATCCTTAACCCTCACCCTTAACCCTCACCCTTAACCCTCACCCTTAACCCTCACCCTTAACCCTCACCCTTAACACTCACACTTAACCATCACCCTTAACCTTCACCATTAACCCTCACCCTTAACCCTCACCCTTAACCCTCACCCTTAACCCTCACCCTCAACCCTCACCCTTAACCCTCACCCTTAACGCTCAACCTTAACCCTCACCCTTAACCCTCACCCTTAAACCTCACCCTTAACCCTCACCCTTAACCCTCACCCTTAACCCTCACCATTAACCATCACCCTTAACCATCACCCTTAACCCTCATCCTTAACCCTCACCCTTAACCGTCACCCTTAACACTCACCCTTAACCCTTATCCCTCACCCTTAACCCTCACCCTTAACCCTCACCCTTAACCCTTAACCCTCACCGTTAACCCTCACCCTTAACCCTCAACCTTATCCCTCACCCTTAACCCTCACCCTTAACCCTCACCTTTAACCCTCACCCTTAATCCTTAACCCTCGCCCTTAACCCCAACGCTCAACCCTCACTTAACCATCACCCTTAACCCTTGACCCTCACCGTTAACCCTCACCCTTAACCCTCACCCTTAACCCTCACCATTAACACTCACCCTTAACCCTCGCCCTTAACCCTCCCCCTTAACCCTCACCCTTAACCCACACACTTAACCCTCACCCTTAATCCTTAACCCTCACCCTTAACCCTGACAACCCTCACCCTTAACCCTCACCCTTAACCCACACCCATAACGCTCACCCTTAACTCTCACCCTTAACCCTCACCCTTAACCATCACCGTTCACCCTCACCCTTAACCCTCACCCTTAACCCTCACCTTTAACCCTCACCCTTAATCCTCACCCTTAACCCTCACCCTTAACCCTCACCCTTAACCCTCACCCTTAACCCTTAACCCTCACCCTTAACCATCACCCTTAACCCTCACCCTTAACCCTCACCCTTAACCCTCACACTTAACCATCACCTTTAATCCTTAAACCTCGCCCTTAACCCTCACCCTCAACCCTCACTTAACCATCACCCTTAACCCTCACCCTTAACCCTCACCATTAACCCTCACCCTTAACCCTCACCCTTAACCCTCACCCTTAACCCTCATCCTTAACCCTTAACCCTCACCCTTAACCCTCACCCTTAACCCTCACCCTTAACACTCACCCTTAACCCTCGCCCTTAACCCTCCCCTTTAACCCTCACCCTTAATCCTCACCCTTAACCCTCACCCTTTACCCTCACCCTTAACCATCACCCTTAACCCTCACCCTTAACCCTCACCCTTAACCCTCACCCTTAACCATCATCCTTAACCCTCACCCTTAACCCTCCCCCTTAACCCTCACCCATAACCCTCACCCTTATCCCTCACCCTTAACTCTCACCCTTAACCCTCACCCTTAACCATCATCCTTAACCCTCACCCTTAACTCTCACCCTTAACCCTCACCCTTAACCCTCACCCTTAACCCTCACCCTTAACCCTTAACCCTCACACTTAACCATCACCCATAACCCTCACCCTTAACCCTCACCCTTAACACTCACACTTAACCCTCACCCTTAACCCTCACCCTTAACCCTCAACCTTAACCCTCCCCTTAACCCTCACCTTTAACCCTCACCCTTAATCCTTAACCCTCGCCCTTAACCCTCACCCTCAACCCTCACACTTAACCATCACCCTTAACCTTCACCATTAACCCTCACCCTTAACCCTCACCCTTAACCCTCACCCTTAACCCTCACCCTTAACCCTTAACCCTCACGCTTAACCCTCATCCTTAACCCTCACCCTTATCCCTCACCCTTAACCCTTAACCCTCACCCTTAACCCTCACACTTAACTCTCACCCATATCCCTCACCCTTATCCCTCACCCTTAACCCTCACCCTTAACCCTCACCCTTAACCCTCACCCTTAACCCTCACCCTTAACATTCACCCTTAACCCTCACCCTTAACCCTCACCCTTAACTCTCACCCTTAACCCTCACCCTTAACCATCACCCTTAACCCTCACGCTTAACCCTCACCCTTAACCATCACCCTTAACCCTCAACCTTAACCCTCACCCTTAACCCTCACCCTTAACACTCACCCTTAACCCTTAACTCTCACACTTAACCCTCACCCTTAATCCGCACCCTTAACCCTCACCCATAACCCTCACCCTTACCCCTCACCCTTAACCCTCACCCTTAACCATCACCCTTAACCCTCACCATTAACCCTCACCCTTAACCCTCACCCTTAACCCTCACCCTTAAGTCTCACCCTTAACCCTCACCCTTAACCATCACCTTTAACCCTCACCCTTAACCCTCACCCTTAACCCTCACCCTTAACCCTCACCCTTAACCCTTAACCCTCACCCTTGACCATCATCCTTAACCCTCACCCTTAACCATCACCCTTAACCCTCACACTTAACCCTCACCCTTAATCCTTAACCCTCGCCCTTAACCCTCACCCTCAACCCTCACACTTAACCATCACCCTTAACCTTCACCATTAACCCTCACCCTTAACCCTCACCATTAACCCTCACCCTTAACCCTCACCCTTAACCCTCACCCTTAACCCTTGACCCTCACCGTTAACCCTCACCCTTAACCCTCAACCTTGACCCTCACCCTTAACCCTCACCCTTAACCCTCACCTTTAACCCTCACCCTTAATCCTTAACCCTCGCCCTTAACCCTCACCCTCAACCCTCACTTAACCATCACCCTTAACCCTCACCCTTAACCCTCACCATTAACCCTCACCCTTAACCCTCACCCTTAACCGTCACCCTTAACCCTCACCATTAACCCTTAACCCTCACCCTTAACCCTCACCCTTAACCCTCACCCTTAACCCTCACCCTTAACCCTCACCCTAAACCCTCACCCTTAACCCTCACCCTTAACTCTCACCCTTAACCCTCACCCTTAACCATCACCCTTAACCCTCACCCTTAACCCTCACCCTTAACCCTCACCTTAACCCTCACCCTTAACCCTTAACCCTCACCCTTAACCATCATCCTTAACCCTCACCCTTAACCCTCACCCTTAACCCTCACACTTAACCCTCACCCTTAATCCTTAACCCTCACCCTTAATCCTCACCCTCAACCCTCACACTTAACCATCACCCTTAACCCTCACCCTTAACCCTCACCATTAACCCTCACCCTTAACCCTCACCCTTAACCCTCACCCTTAACCCTTAACCCTCACCGTTAACCCTCACCCTTAACCCTCAACCTTGACACTCACCCTTAACCCTCACCCTTAACCCTCACCTTTAACCCTCACCCTTAATCCTTAACCCTCGCTCTTAACCCTCACCCTCAACCCTCACTTAACCATCACCCTTAACCCTCACCCTTAACCCTCACCATTAATCCTCACCCTTAACCCTCACCCTTAACCCTCACCCTTAACCCTCACCCTTAACCCTTAACCCTCAACCTTAACCCTCACCCTTAACCCTCACCCTTAACACTCACCCTTAACCCTCACCCTTAACCCTCCCCCTTAACCCTCACCCTTAACCCTCAACCTTAACCCTCACCCTTAACCCTCACCCTTAACCCTCACCCTTAACCCTCACCCTTAACCATCACCCTTAACCCTCACCCTTAACCCTCACCCTTAACACTCACCCTTAACCCTTAACCCGCACCCTTAACCCTCACCCTTAACCCTTACCCTTAACCATTACCCTTAACCCTCACACATAACCCTCACCCTTAACCCTCACCGTTAACCCTCAACCTTAACCCTCTCCCTTAACCCTCACCTTTAACCCTCACCCTTAATCCTTAACCCTCGCCCTTCACCCTCACCCTCAACCCTCACACTTATCCATCACCCTTAACCTTCACCATTAACCCTCACCCTTAACCCTCACCCTTCACCCTCACCCTTAACCCTCACCCTTAACCATTAACCCTCACCCTTAACCCTCACCCTTAACCCTCACCCTTAACCCTCACCCTTAACCCTCAGCCTTAACCCTCACCGTTAACCCTCACCCTTAACCCTCAACCTTAACCCTCACCCTTAACCCTCACCCTTTACCCTCACCCTTAACCCTCACCCTTAACCCTCACCCTTAACCCTCACCCTTAACCCTCACCCTTAACTCTCACCCATATCCCTCACCCTTATCCCTCACCCTTAACCCTCACCCTTAACCCTCACCCTTAAACCTCACCCTTAACACCCTTAACCCTTAACCCTCACCCTTAACCCTCACCCTTAACCCACACCCTTAACCCTCACCCTTAACCCACACCCTTCCCCCTCACCCTTAACCCTCACCCTTAACCATCACCCTTAACCCTCACCATTAACCCTCACCCTTAACCCTCACCCTTAACACTCACCCTTAACCCTTAACCCTCACACTTAACCCTCACCCTTAATCCTTAACCCTCAATCCTTAACCCTTACCCTCAACCCTCACATTTAACCATCACCCTTAACCCTCACCCTTAACCCTCACTATTAACACTCACCCTTAACCCTCACCCTTATCCCTCACCCTTAACCCTAACCCTTAACCCTCACCCTTAACCCTCACCCTTAACCCTCACCCTTAACCCTTATCCCTCACACTTAACCATCACCCCATAACCCTCACCCTTAACCCGCACCTTTAACCCTCACACTTAACCCTCACCGTTAACCCTCACCCTTAACCCTCAACCTTAACCCTCACCCTTAACCCTCACCTTTAACCCTCACCCTTAATCCTTAACCCTCGCTCTTAACCCTCACCCTCAACCCTCACACTTAACCATCACCATTAACCTTCACCATTAACCCTCACCCTTAACCCTCACCCTTAACCCTCACCCTTAACCCTCACCTTTAACCATCACCCTTAACCATCACCCTTAACCCTCACCCTTAACCCTCACCCTTAACCCTCAACCTTAACACTCACCCTTAACCCTTAACCCTAACCCTTAACCCTCACCCTTAACACTCACCCTTAACCCTCACCCATAACCCTCACCCTTGCCCCTCACCCTTAACCCTCATCCTTAACCATCACCCTTAACCCTCACCCTTAACCCTTAACCCTCACCCTTAACCCTCACCCTTAACCCTCACCCTTAACCCTCACCCTTAACCCTCACCCTTAACCCTCACCGTTAACCCTCACCCTTAACCCTCAACCTTAACCCTCACCCTTAACCCTCACCCTTTACCCTCACCCTTAACCCTCACCCTTAACCCTCACCCTTAACCCTCACCCTTAACCCTCACCCTTAACTCTCACCCATATCCCTCACCCTTATCCCTCACCCTTAACCCTCACCCTTAACCCTCACCCTTAAACCTCACCCTTAACACCCTTAACCCTTAACCCTCACCCTTAACCCTCACCCTTAACCCACACCCTTAACCCTCACCCTTAACCCACACCCTTCCCCCTCACCCTTAACCATCACCCTTAACCATCACCCTTAACCCTCACCATTAACCCTCACCCTTAACCCTCACCCTTAACACTCACCCTTAACCCTTAACCCTCACACTTAACCCTCACCCTTAATCCTTAACCCTCAATCCTTAACCCTTACCCTCAACCCTCACATTTAACCATCACCCTTAACCCTCACCCTTAACCCTCACGATTAACACTCACCCTTAACCCTCACCCTTATCCCTCACCCTTAATCCTTAACCCTCAATCCTTAACCCTTACCCTCAACCCTCACATTTAACCATCACCCTTAACCCTCACCCTTAACCCTCACGATTAACACTCACCCTTAACCCTCACCCTTATCCCTCACACTTAACCTTAACCCTTAACCCTCACCCTTAACCCTCACCCTTAACCCTCACCCTTAACCATTATCCCTCACACTTAACCATCAACCCAGAACCCTCACCCTTAACCCTCACCTTTAACCCTCACACTTAACCCTCACCGTTAACCCTCACCCTTAACCCTCAACCTTAACCCTCACCCTTAACCCTCACCTTTAACCCTCACCCTTAATCCTTAACCCTCGCTCTTAACCCTCACCCTCACCCCTCACACTTAACCATCACCCTTAACCTTCACCATTAACCCTCACCCTTAACCCTCACCCTTAACCCTCACCCTTAACCCTCACCCTTAACCATCACCCTTAACCATCACCCTTAACCCACACCCTTAACCCTCACCCTTAACCCTCAACCTTAACACTCACCCTTAACCCTTAACTCTAACCCTTAACCCTCACCCTTAACCCTCACCCTTAACCCTCACCCATAACCCTCACCCTTGCCCCTCACCCTTAACCCTCATCCTTAACCATCACCCTTAACCCTCACCCTTAACCCTCACCCTTAACCCTCACCCTTAACCCTCACCCTTAACTCTCACCCTTAACCCTCACCCTTAACCATCACCCTTAACCCTCACCCTTAAACCTCACCCTTAACCCTCACCCTTAACCATCACCCTTAACCCTTAACCCTCACCCTTAACCATCACCCTTACCCCTCACCTTTAACCCTCACCCTTAACCCTCACACTTAACCCTCACCCTTAATCCTTAACCATCGCCCTTAACCCTCACCCTCAACCCTCACTTAACCATCACCCTTAACCCTCACCCTTAACCCTCACCATTAACTCTCACCCTTATCCCTCACCCTTAACCCTCACCCTTAACCCTAATCCTTAACCCTTAACCCTCACCCTTAACCCTCACCCTTAACACTCACCCTTAACACTCACCCTTAACCCTCGCCCTTAACCCTCCCCTTTAACCCTCACCCTTAACCCTCACCCTTAACCATCACCCTTAACCCTCACCCTTAACCCTCACCCTTAACCCTCACCCTCAACCCTCACCCTTAACCATCATCCTTAACCCTCACCCTTAACCCTCCCCCTTAACCCTCACCCATAACCCTCACCCTTATCCCTCCCCCTTAACTCTCACCCTTAACCCTCACCCTTAACCATCATCCTTAACCCTCACCCTTAACACTCACCCTTAACCCTCACCCTTAACCCTCACCCTTAACCCTCACCCTTAACCCTTAACCCTCTCACTTAACCATCACCCATAACCCTAACCCTTAACCCTCACCCTTAACCCTCACCCTTAACCCTCACCCATAACCCTCACCCTTACCCCTCACCCTTAACCCTCATCCTTAACCATCACCCTTAACCCTCACCCTTAACCCTCACCCTTAACCCTCACCCTTAACCCTCACCCTTAACTCTCACCCTTAACCCTCACCCTTAACCATCACCCTTAACCCTCACCCTTAACCCTCACCCTTAACCCTCACCCTTAACCCTCACGCTTAACCCTTAACCCTCACCCTTAACCATCACCCTTAACCCTCACCCTTAACCCTCACCCTTAATCCACACACTTAAGCCTCACCCTTAATCCTTAACCCTCGCCCTTAACCCACACCCTCAACCCTCACTTAACCATCACCCTTAACCCTCACCCTTAACCCTCACCATTAACTCTCACCCTTAACCCTCACCCTTAACCCTCACCCTTAACCCTCATCCTTAACCCTTAACCCTCACCCTTAACCCTCACCCTTAACACTCACCCTTAACACTCACCCTTAACCCTCGCCCTTAACCCTCCCCTTTAACCCTCACCCTTAACCCTCACCCTTAACCATCACCCTTAACCCTCACCCTTAACCCTCACCCTTAACACTCACCCTTAACCCTCACCCTTAACCATCATCCTTAACCCTCACCCTTAACCCTCCCCCTTAACCCTCACCCATGACCCTCACCCTTATCCCTCACCCTTAACTCTCACCCTTAACCCTCACCCTTAACCATCATCCTTAACCCTCACCCTTAACTCTCACCCTTAACCCTCACCCTTAACCCTCACCCTTAACCCTCACCCTTAACCCTTAACGCTCACACTTAACCATCACCCATAACCCTAACCCTTAACCCTCACCCTTAACCCTCACCCTTAACCCTCACCCATAACCCTCACCCTTACCCCTCACCCTTAACCCTCATCCTTAACCATCACCCTTAACCCACACCCATAACCCTCACCCTTAACCCTCACCCTTAACCCTCACCCTTAACTCTCACCCTTAACCCTCACCCTTAACCATCACCCTTAACCCTCACCCTTAACCCTCACCCTTAACCCTCACCCTTAACCCTCACGCTTAACCCTTAACCCTCACCCTTAACCATCACCCTTAACCCTCACCCTTAACCCTCACCCTTAATCCTCACACTTAACCCTCACCCTTAATCCTTAACCCTCGCCCTTAACCCTCACCCTCAACCCTCACTTAACCATCACCCTTAACCCTCACCCTTAACCCTCACCATTAACTCTCACCCTTAACCCTCACCCTTAACCGTCACCCTTAACCCTCATCCTTAACCCTTAACCCTCACCCTTAACCATCACCCTTAACCCTCACCCTTAACACTCACCCTTAACCCTCGCCCTTAACCCTCCCCTTTAACCCTCACCCTTAATCCTCACCCTTAACCCTCACCCTTAACCCTCACCCTTAACCATCACCCTTAACCCTCACCCTTAACCCCCACCCCTAACCCTCACCCTTAACCCTCACGCTTAACCCTTAACCCTCACCCTTAACCATCACCCTTAACCCTCACCCTTAACCCTCACCCTTAATCCTCACACTTAACCCTCACCCTTAATCCTTAACCCTCGCCCTTAACCCTCACCCTCAACCCTCACTTAACCATCACCCTTAACCCTCACCCTTAACCCTCACCATTAACTCTCACCCTTAACCTCACCCTTAACCCTCACCCTTAACCCTCACCCTTAACCCTCAACCTTAACACTCACCCTTAACCCTTAACTCTAACCCTTAACCCTCACCCTTAACCCTCACCCTTAACCCTCACCCATAACCCTCACCCTTGCCCCTCACCCTTAACCCTCATCCTTAACCATCACCCTTAACCCTCACCCTTAACCCTCACCCTTAACCCTCACCCTTAACCCTCACCCTTAACTCTCACCTTTAACCCTCACCCTTAACCATCACCCTTAACCCTCACCCTTAACCCTCACCCTTAACCATCACCCTTACCCCTTAACCCTCACCCTTAACCATCACCCTTAACCCTCACCTTTAACCCTCACCCTTAACCCTCACACTTAACCCTCACCCTTAATCCTTAACCATCGCCCTTAACCCTCACCCTCAACCCTCACTTAACCATCACCCTTAACCCTCACCCTTAACCCTCACCATTAACTCTCACCCTTATCCCTCACCCTTAACCCTCACCCTTAACCCTAATCCTTAACGCTTAACCCTCACCCTTAACCCTCACCTTTAACACTCACCCTTAACACTCACCCTTAACCCTCGCCCTTAACCCTCCCCTTTAACCCTCACCCTTAACCCTCACCCTTAACCATCACCCTTAACCCTCACCCTTAACCCTCACCCTTAACCCTCACCCTCAACCCTCACCCTTAACCATCATCCTTAACCCTCACCCTTAACCCTCCCCCTTAACCCTCACCCATAACCCTCACCCTTATCCCTCACCCTTAACTCTCACCCTTAGCCCTCACCCTTAACCATCATCCTTAACCCTCACCCTTAACTCTCACCCTTAACCCTCACCCTTAACCCTCACCCTTAACCCTCACCCTTAACCCTTAACCCTCACCCTTAACCATCACCCATAACCCTAACCCTTAACCCTCACCCTTAACCCTCACCCTTAACCCTCACCCATAACCCTCACCCTTACCCCTCACCCTTAACCCTCATCCTTAACCATCACCCTTAACCCTCACCCTTAACCCTCACCCTTAACCCTCACCCTTAACCCTCACCCTTAACTCTCACCCTTAACCCTCACCCTTAACCATCACCCTTAACCCTCACCCTTAACCCTCACCCTTAACCCTCACCCTTAACCCTCACGCTTAACCCTTAACCCTCACCCTTAACCATCACCCTTAACCCTCACCCTTAACCCTCACCCTTAATCCTCACACTTAACCCTCACCCTTAATCCTTAACCCTCGCCCTTAACCCTCACCCTCAACCCTCACTTAACCATCACCCTTAACCCTCACCCTTAACCCTCACCATTAACTCTCACCCTTAACCCTCACCCTTAACCCTCACCCTTAACCCTCATCCTTAACCCTTAACCCTCACCCTTAACCCTCACCCTTAACACTCACCCTTAACACTCACCCTTAACCCTCGCCCTTAACCCTCCTCTTTAACCCTCACCCTTAACCCTCACCCTTAACCATCACCCTTAACCCTCACCCTTAACCCTCACCCTTAACCCTCACCCTTAACCCTCACCCTTAACCATCATCCTTAACCCTCACCCTTAACCCTCCCCCTTAACCCTCACCCATAACCCTCACCCTTATCCCTCACCCTTAACTCTCACCCTTAACCCTCACCCTTAACCATCATCCTTAACCCTCACCCTTAACTCTCACCCTTAACCCTCACCCTTAACCCTCACCCTTAACCATCACCCTTAACCCTTAACCCTCACACTTAACCATCACCCTTAACCCTCACCCTTAACCCTCACCCTTAACCCTCACCCTTAACCCTCACGCTTAACCCTTAACCCTCACCCTTAACCATCACCCTTAACCCTCACCCTTAACCCTCACCCTTAATCCTCACACTTAACCCTCACCCTTAATCCTTAACCCTCGCCCTTAACCCTCACCCTCAACCCTCACTTAACCATCACCCTTAACCCTCACCCTTAACCCTCACCATTAACTCTCACCCTTAACCCTCACCCTTAACCCTCACCCTTAACCCTCATCCTTAACCCTTAACCCTCACCCTTAACCCTCACCCTTAACCCTCACCCTTAACACTCACCCTTAACCCTCGCCCTTAACCCTCCCCTTTAACCCTCACCCTTAATCCTCACCCTTAACCCTCACCCTTAACCCTCACCCTTAACCATCACCCTTAACCCTCACCCTTAACCCTCACCCCTAACCCTCACCCTTAACCCTCACGCTTAACCCTTAACCCTCACCCTTAACCATCACCCTTAACCCTCACCCTTAACCCTCACCCTTAATCCTCACACTTAACCCTCACCCTTAATCCTTAACCCTCGCCCTTAACCCTCACCCTCAACCCTCACTTAACCATCACCCTTAACCCTCACCCTTAACCCTCACCATTAACTCTCACCCTTAACCTCACCCTTAACCCTCACCCTTAACCCTCATCCTTAACCCTTAACCCTCACCCTTAACCCTCACCCTTAACACTCACCCTTAACACTCACCCTTAACCCTCGCCCTTAACCCTCCCCTTTAACCCTCACCCTTAACCCTCACCCTTAACCATCACCCTTAACCCTCACCCTTAACCCTCACCCTTAACCCTCACCCTTAACCCTCACCCTTAACCATCATCCTTAACCCTCACCCTTAACCCTCCCCCTTAACCCTCACCCATAACCCTCACCCTTATCCCTCACCCTTAACTCTCACCCTTAACCCTCACCCTTAACCATCATCCTTAACCCTCACCCTTAACTCTCACCCTTAACCCTCACCCTTAACCCTCACCCTTAACCCTCACCCTTAACCCTTAACCCTCACACTTAACCATCACCCATAACCCTAACCCTTAACCCTCACCCTTAACCCTCACCCTTAACCCTCACCCATAACCCTCACCCTTACCCCTCACCCTTAACCCTCATCCTTAACCATCACCCTTAACCCTCACCCATAACCCTCACCCTTAACCCTCACCCTTAACCCTCACCCTTAACTCCCACCCTTAACCCTCACCCTTAACCATCACCCTTAACCCTCACCCTTAACCCTCACCCTTAACCCTCACCCTTAACCCTCACGCTTAACCCTTAACCCTCACCCTTAACCATCACCCTTAACCCTCACCCTTAACCCTCACCCTTAATCCTCACACTTAACCCTCACCCTTAATCCTTACCCCTCGCCCTTAACCCTCACCCTCAACCCTCACTTAACCATCACCCTTAACCCTCACCCTTAACCCTCACCATTAACTCTCACCCTTAACCCTCACCCTTAACCCTCACCCTTAACCCTCATCCTTAACCCTTAACCCTCACCCTTAACCCTCACCCTTAACCCTCACCCTTAACACTCACCCTTAACCCTCGCCCTTAACCCTCCCCTTTAACCCTCACCCTTAATCCTCACGCTTAACCCTCACCCTTAACCCTCACCCTTAACCATCACACTTAACCCTCACCCTTAACCCTCACCCTTAACCCTCACCCTTAACCCTCACTCTTAACCATCATCCTTAACCCTCACCCTTAACTCTCCCCCTTAACACTCACCCATAACCCTCACCCTTATCCCTCACCCTTAACTCTCACCCTTAATCCTCACCCTTAACCATCATCCTTAACCCTCACCCTTAACTCTTACCCTTAACCCTCACCCTTAACCCTCACCCTTAACCCTCACCCTTAACCCTTAACCCTCACACTTAACCATCACCCATAACCCTCACCTTTAACCCTCACCCTTAACCCTCACCCTTAACCCTCACCCTTAACCCTCACCCTTAACCTTCACCCTTAACCGTCACCCTTAACCCTCACCCTTAACCCTCACCCTTAACCATCACCCTTAACCCTCACCCTTAACACTCACCCTTAACCCTTAACCCTCACCCTTAACCCTCACCCTTAACCCTCACCCATAACCCTCACCCTTACCCCTAACCCTTAACCCTCACCCGTAACCCTCACCCTTAACCCTCACCCTTAACCCTCACCCTTAACCCTCACACTTAATCATCACCCTTAACCTTCACCATTAACCCTCACCCTTAACCCTCACCCTTAACCCTCACCCTTAACCCTCACCCTTAACCCTCACCCTTAACCCTTAACCCTCACGCTTAACCCTCACCCTTAACACTCACCGTTATCCCTCACCCTTAACCCTCACCCTGAACCTTCACCCTTAACCATCACCCTTAACACTCACCCTTAACCCACACCCTTAACCATCACCCTTAACACTCACCCTTAACCCTCACCCTTAACCCTCACCCTTAACCCTCACCCTTAACCCTCACCCTTAACCCTCACCCTTAACCCTCACCCTTAACCCTCACCCTTAACAATCATCCTTAACCCTCACCCTTAACCCTCACCCTTAACCCTCAAACTTAACCCTCACCCTTAATCTTTAACCCTCACCCTTAACCCTCACCCTCAACCCTCACACTTAACCATCACCCTTAACCCTCACCCTTAACCCTCACCATTTACCCTCACCCTTAACCCTCACCCTTAACCCTCACCCTTAACCCTTAACCCTCACCGTTAACCTCACCCTTAACCCTCAACCTTGACCCTCACCCTTAACCCTCACCCTTAACCCTCACCTTTAACCCTCACCCTTAATCCTTAACCCTCGCCCTTAACCCTCACCCTCAACCCTCACTTAACCATCACCCTTAACCCTCACCCTTAACCCTCACCATTAACCCTCACCCTTAACCCTCACCCTTAACCCTCACCCTCAACCCTCACCCTTAACCCTTAACCCTCACCCTTAACCCTCACCGTTAACCCTCACCCTTAACACTCACCCTTAACCCTCGCCCTTAACCCTCCCCCTTCACCCTCACCCTTAACCCTCAACCTTAACCCTCACCCTTAACCCTCACCCTTAACCCTCACCCTTAACCCTCACCCTTAACCCTCACCCTTAACCCTCACCCTTAACCATCACCCTTAACCCTCACCCTTAACCCTCACCCTTAACCATCACCCTTAACCCTTAACCCTCACCCTTAACCATCACCCTTAACCCTCACCTTTAACCCTCACCCTTAACCCTCACACTTAACCCTCACCCTTAATCCTTAACCATCGCCCTTAACCCTCACCCTCAACCCTCACTTAACCATCACCCTTAACCCTCACCCTTAACCCTCACCATTAACTCTCACCCTTATCCCTCACCCTTAACCCTCACCCTTAACCCTAATCCTTAACGCTTAACCCTCACCCTTAACCCTCACCTTTAACACTCACCCTTAACACTCACCCTTAACCCTCGCCCTTAACCCTCCCCTTTAACCCTCACCCTTAACCCTCACCCTTAACCATCACCCTTAACCCTCACCCTTAACCCTCACCCTTAACCCTCACCCTCAACCCTCACCCTTAACCATCATCCTTAACCCTCACCCTTAACCCTCCCCCTTAACCCTCACCCATAACCCTCACCCTTATCCCTCACCCTTAACTCTCACCCTTAGCCCTCACCCTTAACCATCATCCTTAACCCTCACCCTTAACTCTCACCCTTAACCCTCACCCTTAACCCTCACCCTTAACCCTCACCCTTAACCCTTAACCCTCACCCTTAACCATCACCCATAACCCTAACCCTTAACCCTCACCCTTAACCCTCACCCTTAACCCTCACCCATAACCCTCACCCTTACCCCTCACCCTTAACCCTCATCCTTAACCATCACCCTTAACCCTCACCCTTAACCCTCACCCTTAACCCTCACCCTTAACCCTCACCCTTAACTCTCACCCTTAACCCTCACCCTTAACCATCACCCTTAACCCTCACCCTTAACCCTCACCCTTAACCCTCACCCTTAACCCTCACGCTTAACCCTTAACCCTCACCCTTAACCATCACCCTTAACCCTCACCCTTAACCCTCACCCTTAATCCTCACACTTAACCCTCACCCTTAATCCTTAACCCTCGCCCTTAACCCTCACCCTCAACCCTCACTTAACCATCACCCTTAACCCTCACCCTTAACCCTCACCATTAACTCTCACCCTTAACCCTCACCCTTAACCCTCACCCTTAACCCTCATCCTTAACCCTTAACCCTCACCCTTAACCCTCACCCTTAACACTCACCCTTAACACTCACCCTTAACCCTCGCCCTTAACCCTCCTCTTTAACCCTCACCCTTAACCCTCACCCTTAACCATCACCCTTAACCCTCACCCTTAACCCTCACCCTTAACCCTCACCCTTAACCCTCACCCTTAACCATCATCCTTAACCCTCACCCTTAACCCTCCCCCTTAACCCTCACCCATAACCCTCACCCTTATCCCTCACCCTTAACTCTCACCCTTAACCCTCACCCTTAACCATCATCCTTAACCCTCACCCTTAACTCTCACCCTTAACCCTCACCCTTAACCCTCACCCTTAACCATCACCCTTAACCCTTAACCCTCACACTTAACCATCACCCTTAACCCTCACCCTTAACCCTCACCCTTAACCCTCACCCTTAACCCTCACGCTTAACCCTTAACCCTCACCCTTAACCATCACCCTTAACCCTCACCCTTAACCCTCACCCTTAATCCTCACACTTAACCCTCACCCTTAATCCTTAACCCTCGCCCTTAACCCTCACCCTCAACCCTCACTTAACCATCACCCTTAACCCTCACCCTTAACCCTCACCATTAACTCTCACCCTTAACCCTCACCCTTAACCCTCACCCTTAACCCTCATCCTTAACCCTTAACCCTCACCCTTAACCCTCACCCTTAACCCTCACCCTTAACACTCACCCTTAACCCTCGCCCTTAACCCTCCCCTTTAACCCTCACCCTTAATCCTCACCCTTAACCCTCACCCTTAACCCTCACCCTTAACCATCACCCTTAACCCTCACCCTTAACCCTCACCCCTAACCCTCACCCTTAACCCTCACGCTTAACCCTTAACCCTCACCCTTAACCATCACCCTTAACCCTCACCCTTAACCCTCACCCTTAATCCTCACACTTAACCCTCACCCTTAATCCTTAACCCTCGCCCTTAACCCTCACCCTCAACCCTCACTTAACCATCACCCTTAACCCTCACCCTTAACCCTCACCATTAACTCTCACCCTTAACCTCACCCTTAACCCTCACCCTTAACCCTCATCCTTAACCCTTAACCCTCACCCTTAACCCTCACCCTTAACACTCACCCTTAACACTCACCCTTAACCCTCGCCCTTAACCCTCCCCTTTAACCCTCACCCTTAACCCTCACCCTTAACCATCACCCTTAACCCTCACCCTTAACCCTCACCCTTAACCCTCACCCTTAACCCTCACCCTTAACCATCATCCTTAACCCTCACCCTTAACCCTCCCCCTTAACCCTCACCCATAACCCTCACCCTTATCCCTCACCCTTAACTCTCACCCTTAACCCTCACCCTTAACCATCATCCTTAACCCTCACCCTTAACTCTCACCCTTAACCCTCACCCTTAACCCTCACCCTTAACCCTCACCCTTAACCCTTAACCCTCACACTTAACCATCACCCATAACCCTAACCCTTAACCCTCACCCTTAACCCTCACCCTTAACCCTCACCCATAACCCTCACCCTTACCCCTCACCCTTAACCCTCATCCTTAACCATCACCCTTAACCCTCACCCATAACCCTCACCCTTAACCCTCACCCTTAACCCTCACCCTTAACTCCCACCCTTAACCCTCACCCTTAACCATCACCCTTAACCCTCACCCTTAACCCTCACCCTTAACCCTCACCCTTAACCCTCACGCTTAACCCTTAACCCTCACCCTTAACCATCACCCTTAACCCTCACCCTTAACCCTCACCCTTAATCCTCACACTTAACCCTCACCCTTAATCCTTACCCCTCGCCCTTAACCCTCACCCTCAACCCTCACTTAACCATCACCCTTAACCCTCACCCTTAACCCTCACCATTAACTCTCACCCTTAACCCTCACCCTTAACCCTCACCCTTAACCCTCATCCTTAACCCTTAACCCTCACCCTTAACCCTCACCCTTAACCCTCACCCTTAACACTCACCCTTAACCCTCGCCCTTAACCCTCCCCTTTAACCCTCACCCTTAATCCTCACGCTTAACCCTCACCCTTAACCCTCACCCTTAACCATCACACTTAACCCTCACCCTTAACCCTCACCCTTAACCCTCACCCTTAACCCTCACTCTTAACCATCATCCTTAACCCTCACCCTTAACTCTCCCCCTTAACACTCACCCATAACCCTCACCCTTATCCCTCACCCTTAACTCTCACCCTTAATCCTCACCCTTAACCATCATCCTTAACCCTCACCCTTAACTCTTACCCTTAACCCTCACCCTTAACCCTCACCCTTAACCCTCACCCTTAACCCTTAACCCTCACACTTAACCATCACCCATAACCCTCACCTTTAACCCTCACCCTTAACCCTCACCCTTAACCCTCACCCTTAACCCTCACCCTTAACCTTCACCCTTAACCGTCACCCTTAACCCTCACCCTTAACCCTCACCCTTAACCATCACCCTTAACCCTCACCCTTAACACTCACCCTTAACCCTTAACCCTCACCCTTAACCCTCACCCTTAACCCTCACCCATAACCCTCACCCTTACCCCTAACCCTTAACCCTCACCCGTAACCCTCACCCTTAACCCTCACCCTTAACCCTCACCCTTAACCCTCACACTTAATCATCACCCTTAACCTTCACCATTAACCCTCACCCTTAACCCTCACCCTTAACCCTCACCCTTAACCCTCACCCTTAACCCTCACCCTTAACCCTTAACCCTCACGCTTAACCCTCACCCTTAACACTCACCGTTATCCCTCACCCTTAACCCTCACCCTGAACCTTCACCCTTAACCATCACCCTTAACACTCACCCTTAACCCACACCCTTAACCATCACCCTTAACACTCACCCTTAACCCTCACCCTTAACCCTCACCCTTAACCCTCACCCTTAACCCTCACCCTTAACCCTCACCCTTAACCCTCACCCTTAACCCTCACCCTTAACAATCATCCTTAACCCTCACCCTTAACCCTCACCCTTAACCCTCAAACTTAACCCTCACCCTTAATCTTTAACCCTCACCCTTAACCCTCACCCTCAACCCTCACACTTAACCATCACCCTTAACCCTCACCCTTAACCCTCACCATTTACCCTCACCCTTAACCCTCACCCTTAACCCTCACCCTTAACCCTTAACCCTCACCGTTAACCTCACCCTTAACCCTCAACCTTGACCCTCACCCTTAACCCTCACCCTTAACCCTCACCTTTAACCCTCACCCTTAATCCTTAACCCTCGCCCTTAACCCTCACCCTCAACCCTCACTTAACCATCACCCTTAACCCTCACCCTTAACCCTCACCATTAACCCTCACCCTTAACCCTCACCCTTAACCCTCACCCTCAACCCTCACCCTTAACCCTTAACCCTCACCCTTAACCCTCACCGTTAACCCTCACCCTTAACACTCACCCTTAACCCTCGCCCTTAACCCTCCCCCTTCACCCTCACCCTTAACCCTCAACCTTAACCCTCACCCTTAACCCTCACCCTTAACCCTCACCCTTAACCCTCACCCTTAACCCTCACCCTTAACCCTCACCCTTAACCATCACCCTTAACCCTCACCCTTAACCCTCACCCTTAACACTCACCCTTAACCCTTAACCCTCACCCTTAACCCTCACCCTTAACCCTCACCCATTACCCTCACCCTTACCCCTAACCCTTAACCCTCACCCGTAACCCTCACCCTTAACCCTCACCCTTAACCCTCACCCTTAACCCTCACCCTTAACCCTCACCCTTAATTCTCACCCTTAACCGACACACTTAACCCTCACCCTTAATCCTTAACCCTCACCCTTAACCCTCACCCTTAACCCTCACCCTTAACCCTCACCCTTAACCCTCACCCTTAACCCTCACCCTTAACCCTACAACCTTAACTCTCACCCTTAACCCTCACCCTTAACCATCACCCTTAACCCTCACCCTTAACCCTCACCCTTAACCCTCACCTTTAACCCTCACCCTTAATCCTTAACCCTCGCCCTTAACCCTCACACTCAACCCTCACACTTAACCATCACCCTTAACCTTCACCATTAACCTTCACCCTTAACCATCACCCATAAACCTCACCCTTAACCCTCACCCTTAACCCTTAACCCTCACCCTTAACCCTCACCCTTAACCCTCACCCTTAACCCTCACCCTTAACCCTCACCATCAACCCTCACACTTAACCATCACCCTTAACCCTTAACCCTCACCATTAACCGTCAGCCTTAACCCTCACCCTTAACCCTCACCCTTAACCCTTAACCCTCACCGTTAACCCTCACCCTTAACCCTCAACCTTAACCCTCACGCTTAACCCTCACCCTTAACCCTCACCTTTAAACCTCACCCATAATCCTTAACCCTCGCCCTTAACCCTAACCCTCAACCCTCACTTAACCATCACCCTTAACCCTCACCCTTAACCCTCACCATTAACCCTCACCCTTAACCCTCACCCTTAACCCTCGCCCTTAACCCTCCCCCTTAACCCTCACCCTTAACCCTCAACCTTAACCCTCACCCTTAACCCTCACACTTAACCCTCACCCTTAATCCTTAACCCTCGCCCTTAACCCTCACCCTCAACCCTCACTTAACCATCACCCTTAACCCTCACCCTTAACCCTCACCATTAACTCTCACCCCTTAACCCTCACCCTTAACCCTCACCCTTAACCCTCATCCTTAACCCTTAACCCTCACCCTTAACCCTCACCCTTAACCCTCACCCTTAACACTCACCCTTAACCCTCGCCCTTAACCCTCCCCTTTAACCCTCACCCTTAACCCTCACCCTTTACCATCACCCTTAACCCTCACCCTTAACCCTCACCCTTAACCCTCACCCTTAACCCTCACCCTTAACCAACATCCTTAACTCTCACCCTTAACCCTCACCCTTAACCATCATCCTTAACCCTCACCCTTAACTCTCACCCTTAACCCTCACCCTTAACCCTCACCCTTAACCCTCACCCTTAACCCTTAACCCTCACACTTAACCATCACCCATAACCCTAACCCTTAACCCTCACCCTTAACCCTCACCCTTAACCCTCACCCATAACCCTCACCCTTACCCCTCACCCTTAACCCTCATCCTTAACCATCACCCTTAACCCTCACCCTTAACCCTCACCCTTAACCCTCACCCTTAACCCTCACCCTTAACTCTCACCCTTAACCCTCACCCTTAACCATCACCCTTAACCCTCACCCTTAACCCTCACCCTTAACCCTCACCCTTAACCCTCACCCTTAACCCTTAACCCTCACCCTTAACCATCACCCTTAACCCTCACCCTTAACCCTCACCCTTAACCCTCACCCTTAACCCTCACACTTAACCCTCACCCTTAATCCTTAACCCTCGCCCTTAACCCTCACCCTCAACCCTCAATTAACCATCACCCTTAACCCTCACCCTTAACCCTCACCATTAACTCTCACCCTTAACCCTCACCCTTAACCCTCACCCTTAACCCTCATCCTTAACCCTTAACCCTCACCCTTAACCCTCACCCTTAACCCTCACCCTTAACACTCACCCTTAACCCTCGCCCTTAACCCTCCCCTTTAACCCTCACCCTTAATCCTCACCCTTAACCCTCACCCTTAACCCTCACCCTTAACCATCACCCTTAACCCTCACCCTTAACCCTCATCCTTAACCCTCACCCTTAACCCTCACCCTTAACCATCATCCTTAACCCTCACCCTTAACTCTCCCCCTTAACCCTCACCCATAACCCTCACCCTTATCCCTCACACTTAACTCTCGCCCTTAACCCTCACCCTTAACCATCATCCTTAACCCTCACCCTTAACTCTCACCCTTAACCCTCACCCTTAACCCTCACCCTTAACCCTCACCCTTAACCCTTAACCCTCACACATAACCATCACCCATAACCCTCACCCTTAACCCTCACCCTTAACACTCACACATAACCCTCACCCTTAACCCTCACCCTTAACCCTCAACCCAAACCCTCCCCTTAACCCTCACCTTTAACCCTCACCCTTAATCCTTAACCCTCGCCCTTAACCCTCACCCTCAACCCTCACACTTAACCATCACCCTTAAACTTCACCATTAACCCTCACCCTTAACCCTCACCCTTAACCCTCACCCTTAACCCTCACCCTTAACTCTCACCCTTAACCCTCACCCTTAACCATCACCCTTAACCCTCACCCTTAACCCTCACCCTTAACCCTCACCCTTAACCCTCACCCTTAACCCTTAACCCTCACCCTTAACCATCACCCTTAACCCTCACCCTTAACCCTCACCCTTAACCCTCACCCTTAACCCTCACACTTAACCCTCACCCTTAATCCTTAACCCTCGCCCTTAACCCTCACCCTCAACCCTCAATTAACCATCACCCTTAACCCTCACCCTTAACCCTCACCATTAACTCTCACCCTTAACCCTCACCCTTAACCCTCACCCTTAACCCTCATCCTTAACCCTTAACCCTCACCCTTAACCCTCACCCTTAACCCTCACCCTTAACACTCACCCTTAACCCTCGCCCTTAACCCTCCCCTTTAACCCTCACCCTTAATCCTCACCCTTAACCCTCACCCTTAACCCTCACCCTTAACCATCACCCTTAACCCTCACCCTTAACCCTCATCCTTAACCCTCACCCTTAACCCTCACCCTTAACCATCATCCTTAACCCTCACCCTTAACTCTCCCCCTTAACCCTCACCCATAACCCTCACCCTTATCCCTCACCCTTAACTCTCGCCCTTAACCCTCACCCTTAACCATCATCTTTAACCCTCACCCTTAACTCTCACCCTTAACCCTCACCCTTAACCCTCACCCTTAACCCTCACCCTTAACCCTTAACCCTCACACATAACCATCACCCATAACCCTCACCCTTAACCCTCACCCTTAACACTCACACATAACCCTCACCCTTAACCCTCACCCTTAACCCTCAACCTTAACCCTCCCCTTAACCCTCACCTTTAACCCTCACCCTTAATCCTTAACCCTCGCCCTTAACCCTCACCCTCAACCCTCACACTTAACCATCACCCTTAAACTTCACCATTAACCCTCACTCTTAACCCTCACCCTTAACCCTCACCCTTAACCCCTAACCCTCACGCTTAACCCTCATCCTTAACCCTCACCCTTATCCCTCACCCTTAACCCTTAACCCTCACCCTTAACCCTCACCCTTAACTCTCACCCATATCCCTCACCCTTATCCCTCACCCTTAACCATCACCCTTAACCCTCACCCTTAACCCTCATCCTTAACCCTCACCCTTAACCCTCACCCTTAACCATCATCCTTAACCCTCACCCTTAACTATCCCCCTTAACCCTCACCCATAACCCTCACCCTTATCCCTCACACTTAACTCTCGCCCTTAACCCTCACCCTTAACCATCATCCTTAACCCTCACCCTTAACTCTCACCCTTAACCCTCACCCTTAACCCTCACCCTTAACCCTCACCCTTAACCCTTAACCCTCACACATAACCATCACCCATAACCCTCACCCTTAACCCTCACCCTTAACACTCACACATAACCCTCACCCTTAACCCTCACCCTTAACCCTCAACCTTAACCCTCCCCTTAACCCTCACCTTTAACCCTCACCCTTAATCCTTAACCCTCGCCCTTAACCCTCACCCTCAACCCTCACACTTAACCATCACCCTTAAACTTCACCATTAACCCTCACCCTTAACCCTCACCCTTAACCCTCACCCTTAACCCTCACCCTTAACTCTCACCCTTAACCCTCACCCTTAACCATCACCCTTAACCCTCACCCTTAACCCACACCCTTAACCCTCACCCTTAACCCTCACCCTTAACCCTTAACCCTCACCCTTAACCATCACCCTTAACCCTCACCCTTAACCCTCACCCTTAACCCTCACCCTTAACCCTCACACTTAACCCTCACCCTTAATCCTTAACCCTCGCCCTTAACCCTCACCCTCAACCCTCAATTAACCATCACCCTTAACCCTCACCCTTAACCCTCACCATTAACTCTCACCCTTAACCCTCACCCTTAACCCTCACCCTTAACCCTCATCCTTAACCCTTAACCCTCACCCTTAACCCTCACCCTTAACCCTCACCCTTAACACTCACCCTTAACCCTCGCCCTTAACCCTCCCCTTTAACCCTCACCCTTAATCCTCACCCTTAACCCTCGCCCTTAACCCTCACCCTCAACCCTCAATTAATCCTCACACATAACCCTCACCCTTAACCCTCACCCTTAACCCTCAACCTTAACCCTCCCCTTAACCCTCACCTTTAACCCTCACCCTTAATCCTTAACCCTCGCCCTTAACCCTCACCCTCAACCCTCACACTTAACCATCACCCTTAAACTTCACCATTAACCCTCACTCTTAACCCTCACCCTTAACCCTCACCCTTAACCCTTAACCCTCACGCTTAACCCTCATCCTTAACCCTCACCCTTATCCCTCACCCTTAACCCTTAACCCTCACCCTTAACCCTCACCCTTAACTCTCACCCATATCCCTCACCCTTATCCCTCACCTTTAACCCTCACCCTTAACCCTCACCCTTAACCCTCACCCTTAACCCTCACCATTAACCTTCACCCTTAACCCTCACCCTTAACCCTCACCCTTAACTCTCACCCTTAACCCTCACCCTTAACCATCACCCTTAACCCTCACGCTTAACCCTCACCCTTAACCATCACCCTTAACCCTCAACCTTAACCCTCACCCTTAACCCTCACCCTTAATCCTCACCCTTAACCCTCACCCATAACCCTCACCCTTACCCCTCACTCTTAACCCTCACCCTTAACCATCACCCTTAACCCTCACCCTTAACCCTCACCCTTAACCCTCACCCTTAACCCTCACCCTTAACTCTCACCCTTAACCCTCACCCTTAACCATCACCCTTAACCCTCACCCTTAACCCTCACCCTTAACCCTCACCCTTAACCCTCACCCTTAACCCTTAACCCTCACCCTTAACCATCATCCTTAACCCTCACCCTTAACCCTCACCCTTAACCCTCACACTTAACCATCACCATTAATCCTTAACCCTCACCCTTAACCCTCACCCTCAACCCTCACACTTAACCATCACCCTTAACCCTCACCCTTAACCCTCACCATTTACCCTCACCCTTAACCCTCACACTTAACCCTCACCCTTAACCCTTAACCCTCACCGTTAACCCTCACCCTTAACCCTCAACCTTGACCCTCACCCTTAACCCTCACCCTTAACCCTCACCTTTAACCCTCACCCTTAATCCTTAACCCTCGCCCTTAACCCTCACCCTCAACCCTCACTTAACCATCACCCTTAACCCTCACCCTTAACCCTCACCATTAACCCTCACCCTTAACCCTCACCCTTAACCCTCACCCTTAACCCTCACCCTTAACCCTTAACCCTCACCCTTCACCCTCACCCTTAACCCTCACCCTTAACACTCACCCTTAACCCTCGCCCTTAACCCTCCCCCTTAACCCTCACCCTTAACCCTCACCCTTAACCCTCACCCTTAACCCTCACCCTTAACCCTCACCCTTAACCCTCACCCTTAACCCTCACCCTTAACCCTCACCCTTAACCATCACCCTTAACCCTCACCCTTAACCCTCACCCTTAACACTCACCCTTAACCCTTAACCCTCACCCTTAACCCTCACCCTTAACCCTCACCCTTAACCCTCACCCTTAACCCTCACCCTTAACCCTCACCCTTAACCATCACCCTTAACCCTCACCCTTAACCCTCACCCTTAACCCTCACCCATAACCCTCACCCTTACCCCTAACCCTTAACCCTCACCCTTAACACTCACCCTTAAACCTCACCCTTAACCCTCACCCTTCACCATCACCCTTAACCCTCACCCTTAACCCTCACCCTTAACACTCACCCTTAACCCTTAACCCTCACCCTTAACCCTCACCCTTAACCCTCACCCATAACCCTCACCCTTACCCCTAACCCTTAACCCTCACCCGTAACCCTTACACTTAACCCTCACCCTTAACCCCCACCCTTAACCCTCACACTTAACCATCACCCTTAATCTTCACCATTAACCCTCACCCTTAACCCTCACCCTTAACCCTCACCCTTAACCCTCACCCTTAACCCTTAACCCTCACGCTTAACCCTCACCCTTAACACTCACCCTTAACCCTCACCCTTAACCCTCACCCTTAACCTTCACCCTTAACCCTCACCGTTAACCCTCACCCTTAACTCTCACCCTTAACCCTCACCCTTAACCATCACCCTTAACCCTCACGCTTAACCCTCACCCTTAACCATCACCCTTAACCCTCAACCTTAACCCTCACCCTTAACCTTCACCATTAACACTCACCCTTAACCCTTAACCCTCACCCTTAACCCTCACCCTTAATCCTCACCCTTAACCCTCACCCATAACCCTCACCCTTACCCCTCACTCTTAACCCTCACCCTTAACCATCACCCTTAACCCTCACCCTTAACCCTCATCCTTAACCCTCACCCTTAACCCTCACCCTTAACTCTCACCCTTAACCCTCACCCTTAACCATCACCCTGAACCTTCACCCTTAACCCTCACCCTTAACCCTCACCCTTAACCCTCACCCTTAACCCTTAACCCTCACCCTTAACCATCATCTTTAACCCTTACCCTTAACCCTCACCCTTAACCCTCAAACTTAACCCTCACCCTTAATCCTTAACCCTCACCCTTAACCCTCACCCTCAACCCTCACACTTAACCATCACCCTTAACCCTCACCATTTACCCTCACCCTTAACCCTCACCCTTAACCCTCACCCTTAACCATTAACCCTCACCGTTAACCCTCACCCTTAACCCTCAACCTTGACCCTCACCCTTAACCCTCACCCTTAACCCTCACCTTTAACCCTCACCCTTAATCTTTAACCCTCGCCCTTAACCCTCACCCTCAACCCTCACTTAACCATCACCCTTAACCCTCACCCTTAACCCTCACCATTAACCCTCACCCTTAACCCTCACCCTTAACCCTCACCCTTAACCCTCACCCTTAACCCTTAACCCTCACCCTTAACCCTCACCCTTAACCCTCACCCTTAACACTCACCCTTAACCCTCGCCCTTAACCCTCCCCCTTAACCCTCACACTTAACCCTCAATCTTAACCCTCACCCTTAACCCTCACCCTTAACCCTCACCCTTAACCCTCACCCTTAACCCTCACCCTTAACCCTCACCCTTAACCATCACCCTTAACCCTCACCCTTAACCCTCACCCTTAACACTCACCCTTAACCCTTAACCCTCACCCTTAACCCTCACCCTTAACCCTCACCCATTACCCTCACCCTTAACCCTAACCCTTAACCCTCACCCGTAACCCTCACCCTTAACCCTCACCCTTAACCCTCACCCTTAACCCTCACCCTTAACCCTCACCCTTAATTCTCACCCTTAACCCACACACTTAACCCTCACCCTTAATCCTTAACCCTCACCCTTAACCCTCACCCTTAACCCTCACCCTTAACCCTCACCCTTAACCCTCACCCTTAACCCTCAAACTTAACTCTCACCCTTAACCCTCACCCTTAACCATCACCCTTAACCCTCACCCTTAACCCTCACCCTTAACCCTCACCTTTAACCCTCACCCTTAATCCTTAACCCTCGCCCTTAACCCTCACACTCAACCCTCACACTTAACCATCACTCTTAACCTTCACCATTAACCTTCAGCCTTAACCCTCACCCAGAAACCTCACCCTTGACCCTCACCCTTAACCCTTAACCCTCACCCTTAACCCTCACCCTTAACCCTCACCCTTAACCCTCACCCTTAACCCTCACCCTTAACCCTCACCCTCAACCCTCACACTTAACCATCACCCTTAACCCTCACCCTTAACCCTCACCATTAACCCTCACCCTTAACCCTCACCCTTAACCCTCACCCTTAACCCTTAACCCTCACCGTTAACCCTCACCCTTAACCCTCAACCTTAACCCTCACGCTTAACCCTCACCCTTAACCCTCACCTTTAAACCTCACCCATAATCCTTAACCCTCGCCCTTAACCCTAACCCTCAACCCTCACCCTTAACCCTCACCCTTAACACTCACCCTTAACCCTTAACCCTCACCCTTAACCCTCACCCTTAACCCTCACCCATAACCCTCACCCTTACCCCTAACCCTTACCCTCACCCGTAACCCTCACCCTTAACCCTCACCCTTAACCCTCACCCTTAACCCTCACACTTAACCATCACCCTTAACCTTCACCATTAACCCTCACCCTTAACCCTCACCCTTAACCCTCACCCTTAACCCTCACCCTTAACCCTTAACCCCCACGCTTAACCCTCACCCTTAACCCTCACCCTTAACCCTCACCCTTAACCCTCACCCATAACCCTCACCCTTACCCCTAACCCTTAACCCTCACCCGTAACCCTCACCCTTAACCCTCACCCTTAACCCTCACCCTTAACCCTCACACTTAACCATCACCCTTAACCTTCACCATTAACCCTCACCCTTAACCCTCACCCTTAACCCTCACCCTTAACCCTCACCCTTAACCCTTAACCCTCACGCTTAACCCTCACCCTTAACACTCACCCTTAACCCTCACCCTTAACCCTCACCCTTAACCTTCACCCTTAACCCTCACCCTTAACCCTCACCCTTAACTCTCACCCTTAACCCTCACCCTTAACCATCACCCATAACCCTGACGCTTAACCCTCACCCTTAACCATCACCCTTAACCCTCAACCTTAACCCTCACCCTTAACCTTCACCCTTAACACTCACCCTTAACCCTTAACCCTCACCCTTAACCCTCACCCTTAATCCTCACCCTTAACCCTCACCCATAACCCTCACCCTTACCCCTCACTCTTAACCCTCACCCTTAACCATCACCCTTAACCCTCACCCTTAACCCACATCCTTAACCCTCACCCTTAACCCTCACCCTTAACTCTCACCCTTAACCCTCACCCTTAACCATCACCCTGAACCCTCACCCTTAACCCTCACCCTTAACCCTCACCCTTAACCCTCACCCTTAACCCTTAACCCTCACCCTTAACCATCATCCTTAACCCTCACCCTTAACCCTCACCCTTAACCCTCAAACTTAACCCTCACCCTTAATCCTTAACCCTCACCCTTAACCCTCACCCTTAACCATCACCCTTAACCCTCACCCTTAACCATCACCCTTAACCCTCACCATTTACCCTCACCCTTAACCCTCACCCTTAACCCTCACCCTTAACCCATAACCCTCACCGTTAACCCTCATCCTTAACCCTCAACCTTGACCCTCACCCTTAACCCTCACCCTTAACCCTCACCTTTAACCCTCACCCTTAATCCTTAACCCTCGCCCTTAACCCTCACCCTCAAGCCTCACTTAACCATCACCCTTAACCCTCACCCTTAACCCTCACCATTAACCCTCACCCTTAACCCTCACCCTTAACCGTCACCCTTAACCCTCACCCTTAACCCTTAACCCTCACCCTTAACCCTCACCCTTAACCCTCACCCTTAACACTCACCCTTAACCCTCGCCCTTAACCCTCCCCCTTAACCCTCACCCTTAACCCTCAACCTTAACCCTCACCCTTAACCCTCACCCTTAACCCTCACCCTTAACCCTCACCCTTAACCCTCACCCTTAACCCTCAACCTTAACCATCACCCTTAACCCACACCCTTAACCCTCACCCTTAACACTCACCCTTAACCCTTAACCCTCACCCTTAACCCTCACCCATTACCCTCACCCTTACCCCTAACCCTTAACCCTCACCCGTAACCCTCACCCTTAACCCTCACCCTTAACCCTCACCCTTAACCCTCACACTTAACCCTCACCCTTAATTCTCACCCTTAACCCACACACTTAACCCTCACCCTTAATCCTTAACCCTCACCCTTAACCCTCACCCTTCACCCTCACCCTTAACCCTCACCCTTAACCCTCACCCTTAACCCTCAAAATTAACTCTCACCCTTACCCCTCACCCTTAACCATCACCCTTAACCCTCACCCTTAACCCTCACCCTTAACCCTCACCTTTAACCCTCACCCTTAATCCTTAACCCTCGCCCTTAACCCTCACCCTTAACCCTCACCCTTAACCCTCACCCTTAACCCTCACCCTTAACCCTCACCCTTAACCCTCACCCTCAACCCTCACACTTAACCATCACCCTTAACCCTCACCCTTAACCCTCACCATTAACCCTCACCCTTAACCCTCACCCTTAACCCTCACCCTTAACCCTTAACCCTCACCGTTAACCCTCACCCATAACCCTCAACCTTAACCCTCACGCTTAACCCTCACCCTTAACCCTCACCTTTAAACCTCACCCATAATCCTTAACTCTCGCCCTTAACCCTAACCCTCAACCCTCACTTAACCATCACCCTTAACCCTCACCCTTAACCCTCACCATTAACCCTCACCCTTAACCCTCACCCTTAACCCTCGCCCTTAACCCTCCCCCTTAACCCTCACCCTTAACCCTCAACCTTAACCCTCACCCTTAACCCTCACCCTTAACCCTCACCCTTAACCTTCACCCTTAACCCTCACCCTTAACCCTCACCCTTAACCATCACCCTTAACCCTCACCCTTAACCCTCACCCTTAACACTCACCCTTAACCCTTAACCCTCACCCATAACCCTCACCCTTAACCCTCACCCATAACCCTCACCCTTACCCCTCACCCTTAACCCTCACCCTTAACCCTCACACTTAACCATCACCCTTAACCCTCACCCTTAACCCTCACCCTTAACCCTCACCCTTAACACTCACCCTTAACCCTTAACCCTCACCCTTAACCCTCACCCTTAACTCTCACCCATATCCCTCACCCTTAACACTCACCCTTAACCCTTAACCCTCACCCTTAACCCTCACCCTTAACTCTCACCCATATCCCTCACCCTTATCCCTCACCCTTAACCCTCACCCTTAACCCTCACCCTTAACCCTCACCCTTAACACTCACCCTTAACCCTTAACACTCACCCTTAACCTTCACCCTTAACCCACACCCTTAACCCTCACCCATAACCCCACCCTTACCCCTCACCCTTAACCCTCAACCTTAACCATCACCCTTAACCCTTACCATTAACCCTCACCCTTAACCCTCACCCTTAACACTCACCCTTAACCCATAACCCTCACCTTTATCCCTCACCCTTAACCCTTAACCCTCACCCTTAACCCTCACCCTTAACTCTCACCCATATCCCTCACCCTTATTCCTCACCCTTAACCCTCACCCTTAACCCTCACCCTTAACCCTCACCCTTAACCCTCACCCTTAACCTTCACCCTTAACCCTCACCCTTAACTCTCACCCTTAACTCTCACCCTTAACCCTCACCCTTAACCATCACCCTTAACCCTTACGCTTAACCCTCACCCTCAACCATCACCCTTAACCCTCAACCTTAACCCTCACCCTTAACCCTCACCCTTAACACTCACCCTTAACCCTTAACCCTCACCCTTAACCCTCACCCTTAATCCTCACCCTTAACCCTCACCCATAACCCTCACCCTTACCCCTCACTCTTAACCCTCACCCTTAACCATCACCCTTAACCCTCACCCTTAACCCTCACCCTTAACCCTCACCCTTAACACTCACCCTTAACTCTCACCCTTAACCCTCACCCTTAACCATCACCCTTAACCCTCACCCTTAACCCTCACCCTTAACCCTCACCCTTAACCCTTAACCCTCACCCTTAACCATCATCCTTAACCCTCACCCTTAACCCTCACCCTTAACCCTCACACTTAACCCTCACCCTTAATCCTTAACCCTCACCCTTAAACCTCACCCTTAACACTCGCCCTTAACCCTCGCCCTTAACCCTCCCCCTTAACCCTCACCCTTAACCCTCAACCTTAACCCTCACCCTTAACCCTCACCCTTAACCCTCACCCTTAACCTTCACCCTTAACCCTCACCCTTAACCCTCACCCTTAACCATCACCCTTAACCCTCACACTTAAGCCTCACCCTTAACACTCACCCTTAACCCTTAACCCTCACCCTTAACCCTCACCCTTAACCCTCACCCATAACCCTCACCCTTAACCCTCACCCTTAACCCTCACCCTTAACCATCACCCTTAACCATCACCCTTAACCCTCACCCTTAACCCTCACCCTTAACCCTCACCCTTAACACTCACCCTTAACCCTTAACCCTCACCCTTAACCCTCACCCTTAACTCTCACCCATATCCCTCACCCTTATCCCTCACCCTTAACTCTCACCCTTAACCCTCACCCTTAACACTCACCCTTAACCCTTAATACTCACCCTTAACCTTCACCCTTAACCCACACCCTTAACCCTCACCCTTAACCCCCACCCTTACCCCTCACCCTTAACCCTCAACCTTAACCATCACCCTTAACCCTTACCATTAACCCTCACCCTTAACCCTCACCCTTAACACTCACCCTTAACCCTTAACCCTCACACTTAACCCTCACCCTTAATCCTTAACCCTCAATCCTTAACCCTTACCCTCAACCCTCACATTTAACCATCACCCTTAACCCTCACCCTTAACCCTCACTATTAACACTCACCCTTAACCCTCACCCTTATCCCTCACCCTTAACCCTAACCCTTAACCCTTAACCCTCACCCTTAACCCTCACCCTTAACCCTCACCCTTAACCCTCACCCTTAACCATCACCCTTAACCCTCACCCTTAACCCTCCCCCTTAACACTCACCCATAACCCTCACCCTTATCCCTCACCCTTAACTCTCACCCTTAACCCTCACCCTTAACCATCATCCTTAACCCTCACCCTTAACGCTCACCCTTAACCCTCACCCTTAACCTTCACCCTTAACCCTCACCCTTAACCCTTAACCCTCACACTTAACCATCACCCCATAACCCTCACCCTTAACCCTCACCCTTAACCCTCACAATTAACCCTCACCCTTAACCCTCACCCTTAACCCTCAACCTTAACCCTCACCCTTAACCCTCACCTTTAACCCTCACCCTTTATCCTTAACCCTCGCTCTTAACCCTCACCCTCAACCCCCACACTTAACCATCACCCTTAACCTTCACCACTAACCCTCACCCTTAACCCTCACCCTTAACCCTCACCCTTAACCCTCACCCTTAACCCTTTACCATCACCCTTAACCCTAACCCTTAACCCTCACCCTTAACCCTCACCCTTAACCCTCACCCATAACCCTCACCCTTACCCCTCACCCTTCACCCTCATCCTTAACCATCACCCTTAACCCTCACCCTTAACCCTCACCCTTAACCCTCACCCTTAACCCTCACCCTTAACTCTCACCCTTAACCCTCACCCTTAACACTCACGCTTAACCCTTAATCCTAACCCTTAACCCTCACCCTTAACCCTCACCCTTAACCCTCACCCTTAACCCTCACCCTTAACCCTCACCCTTAACACTCACCCTTAACCCTTAACCCTCACCCTTAACCATCACCCTTAACCCTCACCCTTAACCCTCACCCTTAACCCTCACGCTTAACCCTCACCCTTAATCCTTAACCCTCGCCCTTAACCCTCACCCTCAACCCTCACTTAACCATCACCATTAACCCTCACCCTTAACCCTCACCATTAACCCTCACCCTTAACCCTCACCCTTAACCCTCACCCTTAACCCTCATCCTTAACCCTTAACCCTCACCCTTAAACCTCACCCTTAACACTCACCCTTAACACTCACCCTTAACCCTCGCCCTTAACCCTCCCCTTTAACCCTCACCCTTAATCCTCACCCTTAACCCTCACCCTTAACCCTCACCCTTAACCATTACCCTTAACCCTCACCCTTAACCCTCACCCTTAACCCTCACCCTTAACCCTCTCCATTAACCATCATCCTTAACCCTCACCCTTAACCCTCCCCCTTAACCCTCACCCATAACCCTCACCCTTCTCCCTCACCCTTAACTCTCACCCTTAACCCTCACCCTTAACCATCATCCTTAACCCTCACCCTTAACTCTCACCCTTAACCCTCACCCTTAACCCTCACCCTTAACCCTCACCCTTAACCCTTAACCCTCACACTTAACCATCACCCATAACCCTCACCCTTAACCGTCACCCTTAACACTCTCACTTAACCCTCACCCTTAACCCTCACCCTTAACCCTCAACCTTAACCCTCCCCTTAACCCTCACCTTTAACCCTCACCCTTAATCCTTAACCCTCGCCCTTAACCCTCACCCTCAATCCTCACACTTAACCATCACCCTTAACCTTCACCATTAACCCTCACCCTTAACCCTCACCCTTAACCCTCACCCTTAACCCTCATCCTTAACCCTCACCCTTATCCCTCACCCTTAACCCTTAACCCTCACCCTTAACCCTCACACTTAACTCTCACCCATATCCCTCACCCTTATCCCTCACCCTTAACCCTCACCCTTAACCCTCACCCTTATCCATCACCCTTAACCCTCACCCTTAACCTTCACCCTTAACCCTCACCCTTAACCCTCACCCTTAACTCTCACCCTTAACCCTCACCCTTAACCATCACCCTTAACCCTCACGCTTAACCCTCACCCTTAACCATCACCCTTAACCCTCAACCTTAACCCTCACCCTTAACCCTCACCCTTAACACTCACCCTTAACCCTTAACCCTCACCCTTAACCCTCACCCTTAATCCTCACCCTTAACCCTCACCCATAACCCTCACCCTTACCCCTCACCCTTAATCCTCACCCTTAACCATCACCCATAACCCTCACCCTTAACCCTCACCCTGAACCCTCACCCTTAACCCTCACCCTTAACACTCACCCTTAACCCTCACACTTAACCATCACCCTTAACCCTCACCCTTAACCCTCACCCTTAACACTCACCCTTAACCCTCACCCTTAACCCTTAACCCTCACCCTTAACCATCATCCTTAACCCTCACCCTTAACCCTCACCCTTAACCCTCACACTTAACCCTCACCCTTAATCCTTAACCCTTACCCTTAACCCTCACCCTCAACCCTCACACTTAACCATCACCCTTAACCCTCACCCTTAACCTTCACCATTAACCCTCATCCTTAACCCTCACCCTTAACCCTCACCCTTAACCCTCACCCTTAACACTCACCCTTAACCCTCGCCCTTAACCCTCCCCCTTAACCCTCACACTTAACCCTCAACCTTAACCCTCACCCTTAACCCTCACCCTTAACCATCACCCTTAACCCACACCCTTAACCCTCACCCTTAACCCTCACCTTCAACCCTCACCCTTAATCCTTAACCCTCGCCCTTAACCCTCACCCTCAACCCTCACACTTAACCTTCACCCTTAACCTTCACCATTAACCTTCACCCTTAACCCTCACCCATAACCTTCACCCTTAACCCTCACCCTTAACCCTCGCCCTTAACCCTCCCCCTTAACCCCCACACTTAACCATCACCCTTAACCCTCACCCTTAACCCTCACCATTAACACTCACCCTTAACCCTCACCCTTAACCCTCACCCTTATCCATCACCCATAACCATCACCCTTAACCCACACCCTTAACCCTCACCCTTAACCCTCACCCTTAACACTCACCCTTAACCCTTAACCCTCACCCCTAACCCTCACCCTTAACTCTCACCCATATCCCTCACCCTTATCCCTCACCCTTAACCCTCACCCTTAACCCTCACCATTAACCCTCACCCTTAACCCTCACCCTTAACCCTCACCCTTAACCCTTAACCCTCACCGTTAACCCTCACCCTTAACCCTCAACCTTAACCCTCACCCTTAACCCTCACCCTTAACCCTCACCTTTAACCCTCACCCTTACTCCTTAACCCTCGCCCTTAACCCTAACCCTCAACCCTCACTTAACCATCACCGTTAACCCTCACCCTTAACCCTCACCATTAACCCTCACCCTTAACCCTCACCCTTAACCCTCACCTTTAACCCTCACCCTTAACCCTTAACCCTCACCCTTAACCCTCACCCTTAACCCTCACCCTTAACACTCGCCCTTAACCCTCGCCCTTATCCCTCCCCCTTAACCCTCACCCTTAACCCTCAACCTCAACCCTCACCCTTAACCCTCACCCTTAACCCTCACTCTTAACCTTCACCCTTAACCCTCACCCTTAACCCTCACCCTTAACCATCACCATTAACCCTCACCCTTAACCCTCACCCTTAACACTCACCCTTAAACCTTATCCCTCACCCTTAACCCTCACCCTTAACCCTCACCCATAACCCTCATCCTTACCCCTCACCCTTAACCATCACCCTTAACCCTCACCCTTAACCCTCACACTTAACCCTCACCCTTAACCCTCACCCTTAACCCTCACCCTTAATTCTCACGCTTAACCCTCACCCTTAACCATCACCCTTAACCCTCACCCTTTACCCTCACCCTTAACCCTCACCCTTAACCCTCACCCTTAACCCTCACCCTTAACGCTTAACCCTCACCCTTAACCATCACCCTTAACCCTCACCCTTAACCCTCACCCTTAACCCACATACTTAACCCTCACCCTTAATCCTTAACCCTCACCCTTAACACTCACCCTTAACCCTCACCCTTAACCCTCGCCCTTAACCCTCAACCTTAACCCTCAACCTTAACTCTCACCCTTAACCATCACCCTTAACCATCACCCTTTACCCTCACCCTTAACCCTCACCCTTAACCCTCACCTTTAACCCCCACCCTTAATCCTTAGCCCTCGCCCTTAACCCTCACCCTCAACCCTCACACTTAACCATCACCCTTAACCTTCACCATTAACCTTCACCCTTAACCCTCACCCATAACCCTCACGCTTAACCCTCACCCTTAACAATCACCCTTAACCCTCAACCTTAAACCTCACCCTTAACCCTCACCCTTAACACTCACCCTTAACCCTTAACCCTCACCCTTAACCCTCACCCTTAATCCCCACCCTTAACCCTCACCCATAACCCTCACCCTTACCCCTCACCCTTAACCCTCACCCTTAACCATCACCCTTAACCCTCACCCTTAACCCTCACCCTGAACCCTCACCCTTAACCCTCACCCTTAACTCTCACCCTTAACCCTCACACTTAACCATCACCCTTAACCCTCACCCTTAACCCTCACCCTTAACCCTCACCCTTAACCCTCACCCTTAACCCTTAACCCTCACCCTTAACCATCATCCTTAACCCTCACCCTTAACCCTCACCCTTAACCCTCACACTTAACCCTCACCCTTAATCCTTAACCCTCACCCTTAACCCTCACCCTCAACCCTCACACTTAACCATCACCCTTAACCCTCACCCTTAACCCTCACCATTAACCCTCATCCTGAACCCTCACCCTTAACCCTCACCCTTAACACTTACCCCTCACCGTTAACCCTCACCCTTAACCATCAACCTTGACCCTCACCCTTAACCCTCACCCTTAACCCTCACCTTTAACCCTCACCCTTAATCCTTAACCCTCGCCCTTAACCCTCACCCTCAACCCTCACTTAACCATCACCATTAACCCTCACCCATAACCCTCACCATTAACCCTCACCCTTAACCCTCACCCTTAACCCTCACCCTTAACCCTCACCCTTAACCCTTAACCCTCACCCTTAATCCTCACCCTTAACCCTCACCCTTAACACTCACCCTTAACCCTCGCCCTTAACCCTCCCCCTTAACCCTCACCCTTAACCCTCAACCTTAACCCTCACCCTTAACCCTCACCCTTACCCATCACCCTTAACCCTCACCCTTAACCCTCACCCTTAACCCTCACCTTCAACCCTCACCCTTAATCCTCAACCCTCGCCCTTAACCCTCACCCTCAACCCTCACACATAACCATCACCCTTAACCTTCACCATTAACCTTCACCCTTAACCCTCACCCATAACCTTCACCCTTAACCCTCACCCTTAACCCTTAACCCTCACCCTTAACCCTCACCCTTAACCCTCACCCATAACCCTCACCCTTAACCCTCACCCTCAACCCCCACACTTAACCATCACCCTTAACCCTCACCCTTAACCCTCACCATTAACCCTCACCCTTAACCCTCACCCTTAACCCTCACCCTTAACCCTTAACCCTCACCGTTAACCCTCACCCTTAACCCTCAACCTTAACCCTCACCCTTAACCCTCAACCTTATCCCTCACCTTTAACCCTCACCCTTAATCCTTAACCCTCGCCCTTAACCCTAACCCTCAACCCTCACTTAACCATCACCCTTAACCCTCACCCTTAACCCTCACCATTAACCCTCACCCTTAACCCTCACCCTCAACCCTCACCCTTAACCCTCACCCTTAACCCTTAACCCTCACCCTTAACCCTCACCCTTAACCCTCACCCTTAACACTCGCCCTTAACCCTCGCCCTTCACCCTCCCCCTTAACCCTCACCCTTAACCCTCAACCTTAACCCTCACCCTTAACCCTCACCCTTAACCCTCACCCTTAACCTTCACCCTTAACCCTCACCCTTAACCCTCACCCTTAACCATCACCCTTAACCCTCACCCTTAACCCTCACCCTTAACACTCACCCTTAACCCTTAACCCTCACCCTTAACCCTCACCCTTAACCCTCACCCATAACCCTCACCCTTACCCCTCACCCTTAACCCTCCCCCTTAACCCTCACCCTTAACCCTCACCCTTAACCCTCACCCTTAACCCTCACCCTTAATTCTCACGCTTAACCCTCACCCTTAACCATCACCCTTAACCCTCACCCTTAACCCTCACCCTTAACCCTCACCCTTAACCCTCACCCTTAACCCTTAACCCTCACCCTTAACCATCACCCTTAACCCTCACCCTTAACCCTCACCCTTAACCCACACACTGAACCCTCACCCTTAATCCTTAACCCTCACCCTTAACACTCACCCTTAACCCTCACCCTTAACCCTCACCCTTAACCCTCACCCTTAACCCTCAACCTTATCTCTCACCCTTAACCATCACCCTTAACCATCACCCTTTACCCTCACCGTTAACCCTCACCCTTAACCCTCAACCTTGACCCTCACCCTTAACCCTCACCCTTAACCCTCACCTTTAACCCTCACCCTTAATCCTTAACCCTCGCCCTTAACCCTCACCCTCAACCCTCACTTAACCATCACCCTTAACCCTCACCGTTAACCCTCACCATTAACCCTCACCCTTAACCCTCACCCTTAACCCTCACCCTTAACCCTCCCTCTTAACCCTTAACCCTCACCCTTAACCCTCACCCTTAACCCTCACCCTTAACACTCACCCTTAACCCTCGCCCTTAACCCTCCCCCTTAACCCTCACCCTTAACCCTCAACCTAAACCCTCACCCTTAACCCTCACCCTTAACCATCACCCTAAACCCTCACCCTTAACTCTCACCCTTAACCCTCATCTTCAACCCTCACCCTTAATCCTTAACCCTCGCCCTTAACCCTCACCCTCAACCCTCACACATAACCATCACCCTTAACCTTCACCATTAACCTTCACCCTTAACCCTCACCCATAACCTTCACCCTTAACCCTCACCCTTAACCCTTAACCCTCACCCTTAACCCTCACCCTTAACCCTCACCCATAACCCTCACCCTTAACCCTCACCCTCAACCCCCACACTTAACCATCACCCTTAACCCTCACCCTTAACCCTCACCATTAACCCTCACCCTTAACCCTCACCCTTAACCCTCACCCTTAACCCTTATCCCTCACCGTTAACCCTCACCCTTAACCCTCAACCTTAACCCTCACCCTTAACCCTCACCCTTAACCCTCACCTTTAACCCTCACCCTTAATCCTTAACCCTCGCCCTTAACCCTAACCCTCAACCCTCACTTAACCATCACCCTTAACCCTCACCCTTAACCCTCACCATTAACCCTCACCCTTAACCCTCACCCTCAACCCTCACCCTTAACCCTCACCCTTAACCCTTAACCCTCACCCTTAACCCTCACCCTTAACCCTCACCCTTAACACTCGCCCTTAACCCTCGCCCTTAACCCTCCCCCTTAACCCTCACCCTTAACCCTCAACCTTAACCCTCACCCTTAACCCTCACCCTTAACCCTCACCCTTAACCTTCACCCTTAACCCTCACCCTTAACCCTCACCCTTAACCATCACCCTTAACCCTCACCCTTAACCATCACACTTAACACTCACCCTTAACCCTTAACCCTCACCCTTAACCCTCACCCTTAACCCTCACCCATAACCCTCACCCTTACCCCTCACCCTTAACCCTCACCCTTAACCCTCACCCTTAACCCTCACCCTTAACCCTCACCCTTAACCCTCACCCTTAACCCTCACCCTTAATTCTCACGCTTAACCCTCACCCTTAACCATCACCCTTAACCCTCACCCTTAACCCTCACCCTTAACCCTCACCCTTAACCCTCACCCTTAACCCTCACCCTTAACCCTTAACCCTCACCCTTAACCATCACCCTTAACCCTCACCCTTAACCCTCACCCTTAACCCACACACTTAACCCTCACCCTTAATCCTTAACCCTCACCCTTAACACTCACCCTTAACCCTCACCCTTAACCCTCACCCTTAACCCTCACCCTTAACCCTCAACCTTATCTCTCACCCTTAACCATCACCCTTAACCATTACCCTTTACCCTCACCCTTAACCATCACCCTTAACTCTCACCTTTAACCCTCACCCTTAATCCTTAGCCCTCGCCCTTAACCATCACCCTCAACCCTCACACTTAACCATCACCCTTAACCTTCACCATTAACCTTCACCCTTAACCCTCACTCATAACCCTCACCCTTAACCCTCACCCTTAACCCTTAACCCTCACCCTTAACCCTCACCCTTAACCCTCACCCTTAACACTCACCCTTAACCCTCACCCTTAACCCTCACCCTTAACCCTCACCCTTAACCCTCACCCTTAACCCTCAACCTTAACCCTCACCCTTAACCCTCACCCTTAAACCTCACCCTTAACCCTCACCCTTAACCCTCACCCTTAACCCTCACCCTTATCCATCACCCTTAACCATCACCCTTAACCCACACCCTTAACCCTCACCCTTAACCCTCACCCTTAACACTCACCCTTAACCCTTAACCCTCACCCTTAACCCTCAACCTTAACTCTCACCCATATCCCTCACCCTTATCCCTCACCCTTAACCCTCACCCTTAACCCACACCATTAACCCTCACCATTAACCCTCACCCTTAACCCTCACCCTTAACCCTTAACCCTCACTGTTAACCCTCACCCTTAACCCTCAACCTTAACCCTCACCCTTAACCCTCACCCTTAACCCTCACCTTTAACCCTCACCCTTAATCCTTAACCCTCGCCCTTAACCCTCACCCTCAACCCTCACTTAACCATCACCCTTAACAGTCACCCTTAACCCTCACCATTAACCCTCACCCTTAACCCTCACCCTTAACCCTCACCCTTAACCCTCACCCTTAACCCGTAACCCTCACCCTTAACCCTCACCCTTAACCCTCACCCTTAACACTCACCCTTAACCCTCGCCCTTAACCCTCCCCTTTACCCTCACCCTTAACCCTCAACCTTAACCCTCACCCTTAACCCTCACCATTAACACTCACCCTTAACCCTCACCCTTAACCCTCACCCTTAACCCTCACCCTTAACCATCACCCTTAACCCTCACCCTTAACCCTCACCCTTAACACTCACCCTTAACCCTTAACCCTCACCCTTAACCCTCACCCTTAACCCTCACCCATAACCCTCACCCTTACCCCTCACCCTTAACCCTCACCCTTAACCCTCACCCTTAACCCTCACCCTTAACCCTTAACCCTCACTGTTAACCCTCACCCTTAACCCTCAACCTTAACCCTCACCCTTAACCCTCACCCTTAACCATCACACTTAACCCTCACCCTTAACCCTCACCCTTAACACTCACCCTTAACCCTTAACCCTCACCCTTAACCCTCACCCTTAACCCTCACCCATAACCCTCACCCTTACCCCTCACCCTTAACCGTCACCCTTAACCCTCACCCTTAACCCTCACCCTTAACCCTCACCCTTAATCCTCACCCTTAACCCTCACCCTTAACCCTCACCCTTAATTCTCACGCTTAACCCTCACCCTTAAACATCACCCTTAACCTTCACCCTTAACCCTCACCCTTAACCATCACCCTTAACACTCACCCTTAACCCTCACCCTTAACCCTTAACCCTCACCCTTAACCATCACCCTTAACCCTCACCCTTAACCCTCACCCTTAACCCACACACTTAACCCTCACCCTTAATCCTTAACCCTCACCCTTAACCCTCACCCTTAACCCTCAACCTTAACCTTCACCCTTAACCCTCACACTTAACCCTCACGCTTAACTCTCACCCTTAACCCTCACCCTTAACCATCACCCTTAACCATCACCCTTAACCCTCACCCTTAACCCTCACCATTAACCCTCACCCTTAATCCTTAACCCTCGCCCTTAACCCTCACTCTCAACCCTCACACTTAACCATCACCCTTAACCATCACCATTAACCTTCACCCTTAACCCTCACCCATAACCCTCACCCTTAACCCTCACCCTTAACCCTTAACCCTCACCCTTAACCCTCACCCTTAACCCTCACCCTTAACCCTCAACCTTAACCCTCACCCTTAACCCTCACCCTTAACCCTCACCCTTAACCCTCACCCTTAACCCTCAACCTTAACCCTCACCCTTAACCCTCACCCTTAAACCTCACCCTTAACCCTCACCCTTATCCCTCACCCTTAACCCTCACCCTTAACCATCACCCTTAACCATCACCCTTAACCCTCACCCTTAACCCTCACCCTTAACCCTCACTCTTAACACTCACCCTTAACCCTTAACCCTAACCCTTAACCCTCACCCTTAACTCTCACCCATATCCCTCACCCTTATCCCTCACCCTTAACACTCACCCTTAACCCTCACACTTAACCCTCACCCTTAACCCTCACCCTTAACCCTCACCCTTAACCCTCACCCTTAACCCTCACCCTTAACCCTCACCCTTAACCATCACCCTTAACCCTCACCCTTAACACTCACCCTTAACCCTTAACCCTCACCCTTAACTCTCACCCATAACCCTCACCCTTAACCCTCACACATAACCCTCACCCTTACCCCTCACCATTAACCCTCACCCTTAACCATCACCCTTAACCCTCACCCTTAACCCTCACCCTTAACCCTCACCCTTAACCCTCACCCTTAACTCTCACCCTTAACCCTCACCCTTAACCATCACCCTTAACCCTCACCCTTAACCCTCACCCTTAACCCTCACCCTTAACCCTCACCCTTAACCATCACCCTTAACCCTCACCCTTAACGCTCACCCTTAACCCTCACCCTTAACACTCACCCTTAACCCTTAACCCTCACCCTTAACCCTCACCCTTAACACTCACCCATAACCCTCACCCTTACCCCTCACCCTTAACCCTCACCCTTAACCCTCACCCTTAACCCTCACCCTTAACCCTCACCCTTAACCCTCACCCTTAACCCTCACCCTTAATTCTCACGCTTAACCCTCACCCTTAACCATCACCCTTAACCCTCACCCTTAACCCTCACCCTTACCCCTCACCCTTAACCCTCACCCTTAACCCTCACCCTTAACCCTCACCCTTAACCATCACCCTTAACCCTCACCCTTAACCCTCACCCTTAACCCTCACACTTAACCCTCACCCTTAATCCTTAACCCTCACCCTTAACACTTACCCTCAACCCTCACACTTAACCATCACCCTTAACCCTCACCCTTAACCCTCACCATTAACCCTCATCCTTAACCCTCATACTTAACCCACACCCTTAACCCTCACCCTTAAACCTCACCCTTAACACTCACCCTTAACCCTTAACCCTCACACTTAACCCGCACCCTTAACCCTCACCCTTAACACTCACCCTTAACCCTTAACCCTCACACTTAACCCTCACCCTTAATCCTTAACCCTCACCCTTAACCCTTACCCTCAACCCTCATACTTAACCATCACCCTTAACCCTCACCCTTAACCATCACCATTAACTCTCACACTTAACCCTCACCCTTAATCCTTAACCCTCACCATTAACCCTCACCCTTAACCCTCACCCTTAACCCTCAACCTTAACCCTCACCCTTAACCCTCACCCTTAACACTTAACCCTCACACTTAACCATCCCCCATAACCCTCACCCTTAACCCTCACCCTTAACCCTCACACTTAACCCTCACCCTGAACCCTCACCCTTAACCATCACCTTTAACCCTCACCCTTAATCCTTAACCCTCGCCCTTAACCCTCACCCTCAACCCTCACACTTAACCATCACCCTTATCCCTCACCATTAACCCTCACCCTTAACCCTCACCCTTAACCCTCACCCTTAACCCTCACACTTAACCATCACCCTTAACCCTCACCATTAACCCTCATCGTTAACCCTTACCCTTAACCCTCACCATTAACCCTTAACCCTCACCCTTAACCCTCACCCTTAACCCTCACCCTTAACCCTCACCCTTAACCCTCACCCATAACCCTCACCCTTACCCCTCACCCTTAACCCTCACCCTTAACCCTCACCCTTAACCCTCACCCTTAACCCTCACCCTTAACCCTCACCCTTAATTCTCACGCTTAACCCTCACACTTAACCATCACCCTTAACCCTCACCCTTAACCCTCACCCTTAACCCTCACCCTTAACCCTCACCCTTAACCCTCACCCTTAACCCTTAACCCTCACCCTTAACCATCACCCTTAACCCTCACCCTTAACCGTCACCGTTAACCCTCACACTTAACCCTCACCCTTGATCATTAAACCTCACCCTTAACCATCACCCTTAACACTCACCCTTAACCCTCACCCTTAACCCTCACCCTTAACCCGCTACCCTTAATTCTCACGCTTAACCCTTACCCTTAACCATCACCCTTAACCCTCACCCTTAACCCTCACCTTTAACCCTCACCCTTAATCCTTAACCCTCGCCCTTAACCCTCACCCTCAACCCTCACATTTAACCATCACCCTTAACCTTCACCATTAACCCTCACCCTTAACCCTCACCCTTAACCCTCACCCTTAACCCTCACCCTTAACACTTAACCCTCACCCTTAACCCTCACCATTAACCCTCACCCTTAACCCTCACCCTTAACCCTCACCCATAACCCTCACCCTTAACCCTCACCCTTAAACCTCACCCTTAACCCTCACCCTTAACCCTCACCCTTAACCCTCATCCTTAACCATCACCCTTAACCATCACCGTTAACCCTCACCCTTAACCCTCACCCTTAACCCTCACCCTTAACACTCACCCTTAACCCTTAACCCTCACCCTTAACCCTCACCCTTAACTCTCACCCATATCCCTCACCCTTATCCCTCACCCTTAACCCTCACCCTTAACCCTCACCCTTAACCCTCACCCTTAACCCTCACCCATAGCCCTCACCCTTACCCCTCACCCTTAACCCTCACCCTTAACCCTCAACCTTAACTCTCACCCTTAACCCTCACCCTTAACACTCACCCTTAACCCTTAACCCTCACCCTTAACCCTCACCCTTAACTCTCACCCATATCCCTCACCCTTATCCCTCACCCTTAACCCTCACCCTTAACCCTCACCCTTAACCCTCACAACCCTCACCCATAACCCTCACCCTTACCCCTCACCCTTAACCCTCACCCTTAACCATCACCCTTAACCCTCACCCTTAACCCTCACCCTTAACCCTCACCCTTAACCCTCACCCATAACTCTCACCCTTAACCCTCACCCTTAACCCTCACCCTTAACCCTCACCCATAACCCTCACCCTTACCCCTCACCCTTAACACACACCCATAACCCTCACCCTTAACCCTCACCCTTAACCCTTAACCCTCACCCTTAACCATCACCCTTAACCCTCACCCTTAACCCTCACCCTTAACCCTCACCCTTAACCCTCACCCTTAACCCTCACCCTTAACCCTCACCCTTAACCCTCACCCTTAACCCTCACCCTTAACCCTCACCCTTAACCCTCATCTTTAACCATCACCCTTAACCATCACCCTTAACCCTCACCATTAACCCTCACCCTTAACCCTCACCCTTAACACTCACCCTTAACCCTTAACCCTCACCCTTAACCCTCACCCTTAACTCTCACCCATATCCCTCACCCTTATCCCTCACCCTTAACCCTCACCCTTAACCATCACCCTTAACTCTCACCCTTAACCCTCACCCTTAACCCTCACCCTTAATCCTTAACCCTCACCCTTAACCCTCACCCTTAACCCTCACCCTTAACCCTCACCCTCAACCCTCACCCTTAACCCTCACCCTTAACTATCACCCTTAACCCTCACCCTTAACCCTCACCCTTAACCCTCACCCTTAACCCTCACCCTTAACCCTCACGTTAACCCTCACCCTTAACCCTCACCCTTAACCCTCACCCTTAACCCTCATCCTTAACCATCACCGTTAACCATCACCCTTAACCCTCACCATTAACCCTCACCCTTAACCCTCACCCTTAACACTCACCCTTAACCCTTAACCCTCACCCTTAACCCTCACCCTTAACTCTCACCCATATCCCTCACCCTTATCCCTCACCCTTAACCCTCACCCTTAACCATCACCCTTAACTCTCACCCTTAACCCTCACCCTTAACCCTCACCCTTAATCCTTAACCCTCACCCTTAACCCTCACCCTTAACCCTCACCCTCAACCCTCACCCTTAACCTTCACACTTAACCATCACCCTTAACCCTCACCATTAACCCTCACCCTTAACCCTCACCCTTAACCCTCACCCTTAACCCTTAACCCTCAACCTTAACCCTCACCCTTAACCCTCACCCTTAAACCTCACCCTTAACCCTCACCCTTAACCCTCACCCTTAACCCTCATCCTTAACCATCATCCTTAACCATCACCCTTAACCCTCACCCTTAACCCTCACCCTGAACCCTCACCCTTAACACTCACCCTTAACCCTTAACCCTCACCCTTAACCCTCACCCTTAACTCTCACCCATATCCCTCACCCTTATCCCTCACCCTTAACCCTCACCCTTAACCCTCACCCTTAACCCTCACCCTTAACCCTCACCCATAACCCTCACCCTTACCCCTCACCCTTAACCCTCACCCTTAACCATCACCCTTAACCCTCGCCCTTAACCCTCACCCTTAACCCTCACCCTTAACCCTCACCCTTAACTCTCACCCTTAACCCTCACCCTTAACCCTCACCCTTAACCCTCACCCATAACCCTCACCCTTACCCCTCACCCTTAACACACACCCATAACCCTCACCCTTAACCCTCACCCTTAACCCTCACCCTTAATTCTCACGCTTCACCCTCACCCTTAACCATCACCCTTAACCCTCACCCTTAACCCTCACCCTTAACCCTCACCCTTAACCCTCACCCTTAACCCTCACCCTTAACCCTCACCCTTAACCCTTAACCCTCACCCTTAACCATCACCCTTAACTCTCACCCTTAACCCTCACCCTTAACCCTCACCCTTAATCCTTAACCCTCACCCTTAACCCTCACCCTTAACCCTCACCCTTAACCCTCACCCTCAACCCTCACCCTTAACCTTCACAGTTAACCATCACCCTTAAGCCTCACCATTAACCCTCACCCTTAACCCTCACCCTTAACCCTCACCCTTAACCCTTAACCCTCACCCTTAACCCTCACCCTTAACCCTCACCCTTAACCCTCACCCTCAACCCTCACCCTTAACCCTCACACTTAACCATCACCCTTAACCCTCACCATTAACCCTCACCCTTAACCCTCACCCTTAACCCTCACCCTTAACACTTAACCCTCACCCTTAACCCTCACCCTTAACCCTCACCCTTAACCCTCACCCTTAACCCTCACCCATAACCCTCACCCTTACCCCTCACCCTTAACCCTCACCCTTAACCCTCACCCTTAACCCTCACCCTTAACCCTCACCCTTAATTCTCACGCTTAACCCTCACACTTAACCATCACCCTTAACCCTCACCCTTAACCCTCACCCTTAACCCTCACCCTTAACCCTCACCCTTAACCCTCACCCTTAACCCTTAACCCTCACCCTTAACCATCACCCTTAACCCTCACCCTTAACCCTCACCCTTAACCCTCACACTTAACCCTCACCGTTGATCATTAAACCTCACCCTTAACCCTCACCCTTAACCCTCACCCTTAACCCTCACCCTTAACCCGCTACCCTTAATTCTCACGCTTAACCCTTACCCTTAACCATCACCCTTAACCCTCACCCTTAACCCTCACCCTTAACCCTCACCTTTAACCCTCACCCTTAATCCTTAACCCTCGCCCTTAACCCTCACCCTCAACCCTCACACTTAACCATCACCCTTAACCTTCACCATTAACCCTCACCCTTAACCCTCACCGTTAACCCTCACCCTTAACCCTCAACCTTAACCCTCACCCTTAACCCTCACCCTTAAACCTCACCCTTAACCCTCACCCTTAACCCTTAACCCTCACCCTCAACCCTCACCCTTAACCCTCACCCTTAACCCTCACCCTTAACCCTCACCCTTAACCCTCACCCTTAACCCTCAACCTTAACCCTCACCCTAAACCATCACCCTCAACCCTCACCCTTAACCCTCACCCTTAACCCTTAACCCTCACCCTCAACCCTCACCCTTAACCCTCACCCTTAACGCTCACCCTTAACCCTCACCCTTAACCCACACCCTTAACCCTCATCCTTAACCATCACCCTAAACCATCACCCTCAACCCTCACCCTTAACCCTCACCCTTAACCCTCACCCTTAACACTCACCCTTAACCCTTAACCCTCACCCTTAACCCCCTCCCTTAACTCTCTCCCATATCCCTCACCCTTATCCCTCACCCTTAACCCTCACCCTTAACCCTCACCCTTAACCCTCACCCTTAACCCTCACCCATAACCCTCACCCTTACCCCTCACCCTTAACCCTCACCCTTAACCATCACCCTTAACCCTCACCCTTAACCCTCACCCATAACCCTCACCCTTAACCCTCACCCTTAACTCTCACCCTTAACCCTCACCCTTAACCCTCACCCTTAACCCTCACCCATAACCCTCACCCTTACCCCTCACCCTTAACCCTCACCCGTAACCCTCACCCTTAACCCTCACCCTTAACCCTCACCCTTAATTCTCACGCTTAACCCTCACCCTTAACCATCACCCTTAACCCTCACCCTTAACCCTCACACTTAACCCTCACCCTTAACCCTCACCCTTAACCCTCACCCTTAACCCTCACCCTTAACCCTCACCCTTAACCCTTAACCCTCACCCTTAACCATCACCCTTAACCCTAACCCTTAACCCTCACCCTTAACCCTCACCCTTAATCCTTAACCCTCACCCTTAACCCTCACCCTTAACCCTCACCCTTAACCCTCACCCTTAACCCTCACCCTTAACCCTCACCCTTAACCCTCACCCTTAACCCTCACCCTTAACCCTCACCCTTAACCCGCTACCCTTAATTCTCACGCTTAACCCTTACCCTTAACCATCACCCTTAACCCTCACCCTTAACCCTCACCCTTAACCCTCACCTTTAACCCTCACCCTTAATCCTTAACCCTCGCCCTTAACCCTCACCCTCAACCCTCACACTTAACCATCACCCTTAACCTTCACCATTAACCCTCACCCTTAACCCTCACCGTTAACCCTCACCCTTAACCCTCACCCTTAACCCTTAACCCTCACCCTTAACCCTCACCCTTAACCCTCACCCTTAACCCTCACCCTTAACCCTCACCCTTAACCCTCACCCTTAACCCACAACCTTAACCCTCACCCTTAACCCTCACCCTTAAACCTCACCCTTAACCCTCACCCTTAACCCTCACCCTTAACCCTCATCTTTAACCATCACCCTTAACCATCACCCTCAACCCTCACCATTAACCCTCACCCTTAACCCTCACCCTTAACACTCACCCTTAACCCTTAACCCTCACCCTTAACCCCCACCCTTAACTCTCACCCATATCCCTCACCATTATCCCTCACCCTTAACCCTCACCCTTAACCCTCACCCTTAACCCTCACCCTTAACCCTCACCCATAACCCTCACCCTTACCCCTCACCCTTAACCCTCACCCTTAACAATCACCCTTAACCCTCACCCTTAACCCTCACCCTTAACCCTCACCCTTAACCCTCACCCTTAACTCTCACCCTTAACCCTCACCCTTAACCCTCACCCTTAACCCTCACCCATAACCCTCACCCTTACCCCTCACCCTTAACCCTCACCCGTAACCCTCACCCTTAACCCTCACCCTTAACCCTCACCCTTAATTCTCACGCTTAACCCTCACCCTTAACCATCACCCTTAACCCTCACCCTTAACCCTCACCCTTAACCCTCACCCTTAACCCTCACCCTTAACCCTCACCCTTAACCCTCACCCTTAACCCTCACCCTTAACCCTCACCCTCAACCATTAACCCTCACCCTTAACCATCACCCTTAACCCTAACCCTTAACCCTCACCCTTAACCCTCACCCTTAATCCTTAACCCTCACCCTTAACCCTCACCCTTAACCCTCACCCTTAACCCTCACCCTTAACCCTCACCCTTAACCCTCACCCTTAATTCTCACGCTTAAACCTCACCCTTAACCATCACCCTTAACCCTCACCCTTAACCCTCACCCTTAACCCTCACCTTTAACCCTCACCCTTAATCCTTAACCCTCGCCCTTAACCCTCACCCTCAACCCTCACACTTAACCATCACCCTTAACCTTCACCATTAACCCTCACCCTTAACCCTCACCCTTAACCCTCACCCTTAACCCTCACCCTTAACCCTTCACCCTCACCCTTAACCCTCACCCTTAACCCTCACCCTTAACCCTCACCCTTAACCCTCACCCTTAACCCTCACCCTTAACCCTCAACCTTAACCCTCACCCTTAACCCTCACCCTTAAACCTCACCCTTAACCCTCACGCTTAACCCTCACCCTTAACCCTCATCCTTAACCATCACCCTTAACCATCACCCTTAACCCTCACCCTTAACCCTCACCCTTAACCCTCACCCTTAACCCTCACCCTTAACCCTTAACCCTCACCCTTAACCATCATCCTTAACCCTCACCCTTAACCCTCACCCTTAACCGTCACACTTAACCCTCAACCTTAATCCTTAACCCTCACCCTTAACCCTCACCCTCAACCCTCACACTTAACCATCACCCTTAACCCTCACCCTCAACCCTCACCATTACCCCTCAACCTTAACCCTCACCCTTAACCCTTAACCCTCACCCTTAACCCTCAACCTTAACCCTCACCCTTAACCCTCACCCTTAAACCTCACCCTTAACCCTCACGCTTAACCCTCACCCTTAACCCTCATCCTTAACCATCACCGTTAACCATCACCCTTAACCCTCGCCCTTAACCCTCACCCTTAACCCTCACCCTTAACACTCACCCTTAACCCTTAACCCTCACCCTTAACCCTCACCCTTAACTCTCACCCATATCCCTCACCCTTATCCCTCACCCTCAACCCTCACCCTTAATCCTCACCCTTAACCCTCACCCTTAACCCTCACCCTTAACCCTCACCCTTAACCCTCACCCTTAACCCTCACCCTTAACTCTCACCCTTAACCCTCACCCTTAACCATCACCCTTAACCCTCACCCTTAACCCTCACCCTTAACCATCATCCTTAACCCTCACCCTTAACCCTCACCCTTAACACTCACCCTTAACCCTTAACCCTCACCCTTAACCCTCACCCTTAACCCTCACCCTTAACCCTCACCCATAACCCTCACCCTTACCCCTTACCCTTAACCCTCACCCTTAACCATCACCCTTAACCCTCACCCTTAACCCTCACCCTTAACCCTCACCCTCAACCCTCACCCTTAACTCTCACCCTTAACCCTCACCCTTAACCATCACCCTTAACCCTCACCCTTAACCCTCACCCTTAACCCTCACCCTTGACCCTCACCCTTAACCCTTAACCCTCACCCTTAACCATCATCCTTAACCCTCACCCTTAACCCTCACCCTTAACCCTCACACTTAACCATCACCCTTAACCCTCACCCTCAACCCTCACCATTACCCCTCACCCTTAACCCTCAACCTTAACCCTCACCCTTAACCCTTAACCCTCACCGTTAACCCTCACCCGTAACCCTTAACCTTAACCCTCACCCTTAACCCTCACCCTTAACCCTCACCTTTAACACTCACCCTTAATCCTTAACCCTCGCCCTTAACCCTCACCCTCAACCCTCACTTAACCATCACCCTTAACCCTCACAATTAACCCTCACCATTAACCCTCACGCTTAACCCTCACCCTTAACCCTCACCATTACCCCTCACCCTTAACCCTTAACCCTCACCCTTAACCCTCACCCTTAACCCTCACCCTTAACCCTCACCCTTAACCCTCGCCCTTAACCCTCCCCCTTAACCCTCACCCTTAACCATCAACCTTAACACTCACCCTTAACCCCCACCCTTAACCCTCACCCGTAACCCTCACCCTTAACCCTCACCCTTTACCCTCACCCTTAACCATCACCCTTAACCCTCACCCTTAACGCTCACCCTTAACCCTCACACTTAACCCTCACCCTCAATCCTTAACCCTCACCCTTAACACTTACCCTCAAACCTCACACTTAACCATCACCTTTAACCCTCACCCTTAACCCTCACCCTTAACCCTCACCCTTAAAACTCACCCTTAACCCTCGACCTTAACCCTCCCCCTTAACCCTCACCCTTATCCCTCAACCTTAACACTCACCCTTCACCCCCACCCGTAACCCTCACCCGTAACCCTCACCCTTAACCCTCACCCTTAACACTCACCCTTAACCCTTAACACTCACACTTAACCCTCACCCTTAATCCTTAACCCTCACCCGTAACCCTTACACTCAACCCTCACACTTAACCATCACCCTTAACCCTCACCCTTAACCCTCACCATTAACTCTCACCCTTAACTCTCACCCTTAACCATCATCCTTAACCTTCACCCTTAACCCTTACCCTTAACCCTCACCCTTAACCCTCACCCTTAACCCTCACCCTTAACACTTAACCCTCACACTTAACCATCCCCCATAACCCTCACCCTTAACCCTCACCCTTAACCCTCACACTTAACCCTCACCCTCAACCCTCACCCTTACCCCTCACCTTTAAACCTCACCCTTAATCCTAAACATTCGCCCTTAAACCTCACCCTCAACCCTCACACTTAACCATCACCCTTAACCCTCACCCTTAACCCTCACCCTTAACCCTCACCCTTAACCCTCACCCTTAACCATCACCCTTAACCCTCACCCTTAACCCTCACCCTTAATCCTTAACCCTCACCCTTAACCCTCACCCTTAACCCTCACCCTTAACCCTCACCCTTAACCCTCACCCTTAACCCTCACCCTTAATTCTCACGCTTAAACCTCACCCTGAACCATCACCCTTAACCCTCACCCTTAACCCTCACCCTTAACCCTCACCTTTAACCCTCGCCCTTAATCCTTAACCCTCGCCCTTAACCCTCACCCTCAACCCTCACACTTAACCATCACCCTTAACCTTCACCATTAACCCTCACCCTTAACCCTCACCCTTAACCCTCACCCTTAACCCATAACCCTCACCCTTAACCCTCACCCTTAACCCTCACCCTTAACCCTCACCCTTAACCCTCACCCTTAACCCTCACCCTTAACCCTCAACCTTAACCCTCACCCTTAACCCTCACCCTTAAACCTCACCCTTAACCCTCACGCTTAACCCTCACCCTTAACCCTCATCCTTAACCATCACCCTTAACCATCACCCTTAACCCTCACCCTTAACCCTCACCCTTAACCCTCACCCTTAACCCTCACCCTTAACCCTTAACCCTCACCCTTAACCATCATCCTTAACACTCACCCTTAACCCTCACCCTTAACCCTCACACTTAACCCTTACCCTTAATAATTAACCCTCACCCTTAACCCTCACCCTCAACCCTCACACTTAACCATCACCCTTAACCCTCACCCTCAACCCTCACCATTACCCCTCACCCTTAACCCTCAACCTTAACCCTCACCCTTAACCCTTAACTCTCACCCTTAACCCTCAACCTTAACCCTCACCCTTAACCCTCACCCTTAAACCTCACCCTTAACCCTCACGCTTAACCCTCACCCTTAACCCTCATCCTTAACCATCACCCTTAACCATCACCCTTAACCCTCGCCCTTAACCCTCACCCTTAACCCTCACCCTTAACACTCACCCTTAACCCTTAACCCTCACCCTTAACCCTCACCCTTAACTCTCACCCATATCCCTCACCCTTATCCCTCACCCTTAACCCTCACCCTTAATCCTCACCCTTAACCCTCACCCTTAACCCTCACCCTTAACCCTCACCCTTAACCCTCACCCTTAACCCTCACCCTTAACTCTCACCCTTAACCCTCACCCTTAACCATCACCCTTAACCCTCACCCTTAACCCTCACCCTTAACCATCATCCTTAACCCTCACCCTTAACCCTCACCCTTAACACTCACCCTTAACCCTTAACCCTCGCCCTTAACCCTCACCCTTAACCCTCACCCTTAACCCTCACCCTTAACCCTCACCCTTAACCCTGACCCTCAACCCTCACCCTTAACCCTCACCCTTAACACTTAACCCTCACACTTAACCATCCCCCATAACCCTTACCCTTAACCCTCACCCTTAACCCTCACACTTAACCCTCACCCTTAACACTTAACCCTCACCCTTAACCCTCACCCTTAACCCTCACCCTTAACCCTCACACTTAACCATCACCCTTAACCCTCACCCTCAACCCTCACCATTACCCCTCACCCTTAACCCTCAACCTTAACCCTCACCCTTAACCCTTAACCCTCACCGTTAACCCTCACCCTTAACCCTCAACCTTAACCCTCACCCTTAACCCTCACCCTTAACCCTCACCTTTAACCCTCACCCTTAATCCTTAACCCTCGCCCTTAACCCTCACCCTCAACCCTCACTTAACCATCACCCTTAACCCTCACACTTAACCCTCACCATTAACCCTCACGCTTAACCCTCACCCATAACCCTCACCATTACCCCTCACCCTTAACCCTTAACCCTCACCCTTAACCCTCACCCTTAACCCTCACCCTTAACCCTCACCCTTAACCCTCGCCCTTAACCCTCCCCCTTAACCCTCACCCTTAACCCTCAACCTTAACACTCACCCTTAACCCCCACCCTTAACCCTCACCCGTAACCCTCACCCTTAACCCTCACCCTTTACCTTACCCTTAACCATCACCCTTAACCCTCACCCTTAACGCTCACCCTTAACCCTCACACTTAACCCTCACCCTCAATCCTTAACCCTCACCCTTAACACTTACCCTCAAACCTCACACTTAACCATCACCTTTAACCCTCACCCTTAACCCTCACCCTTAACCCTCACCCTTAACACTCACCCTTAACCCTCGACCTTAACCCTCCCCCTTAACCCTCACCCTTAACCCTCAACCTTAACACTCACCCTGAACCCCCACCCTTAACCCTCACCCGTAACCCTCACCCTTAACCCTTACCCTTAACACTCACCCTTAACCCTTAACCCTCACACTTAACCCTCACCCTTAATCCTTAACCCTCACCCGTAACCCTTACACTCAACCCTCACACTTAACCATCACCCTTAACCCTCACCCTTAAACCTCACCATTAACTCTCACCCTTAACTCTCACCCTTAACCATCATCCTTAACCTTCACCCTTAACCCTTACCCTTAACCCTCACCCTTAACCCTCACCCTTAACCCTCACCCTTAACACTTAACCCTCACACTTAACCATCCCCCATAACCCTTACCCTTAACCCTCACCCTTAACCCTCACACTTAACCCTCACCCTCAACCCTCACCCTTACCCCTCACCTTTAAACCTCACCCTTAATCCTAAACCCTCGCCCTTAAACCTCACCCTCAACCCTCACACTTAACCATCACCCTTAACCCTCACCATTAACCCTCACCCTTAACCCTCACCCTTAACCCTCACCCTTAACCCTTAACCCTCACCTTAACACTCACCCTTAACCCTCACCCTTAACCCTCACCCTTAACCCTCACCCTTAACCCTCACCCTTAACCCTCACCCTTAACCATCACCCTTAACCCTCACCCTTAACCCTCACCCTTAACACTCACACTTAACCCTTAACCCTCAACCTTAACCCTCACCCTTAAATCTCACCCTTAACCCTCACCCTTAACCCTCACCCTTAACCCTCACCCTTAAACCTCACCCTCAACCCTCACCCTTAACACTCACCCTTAACCCTTAACCCTCAACCTTAACCCTCACCCTTAACTCTCACCCTTAACCCTCACCCTTAACCATCACCCTTAACCCTCACCCTTAACCCTCACCCTTAACCAACACACTTAACCCTTAACCCTTATCCCTCACCCTTAACACTCACCCTTAACCCTCACCCTTAACCCTCACCCTTAACCCTCACCCATAACCCTCACCCTTACCCCTCACCCTTAACCCTCACCCTTAACCATCACCCTTAACCCTCACCCTTAACCCTCACCCTTAACTCTAACCCTTAATCCTCACCCTTAACTCTCACTCTTAACCCTCACCCTTAAGCATCACCCTTAACCCTCACCCTTAACCCTCACCCTTAACCCTCACCCTTAACCCTCACCCTTAACACACACCCTTAACCCTTAACCCTCACCATTAACCATCATCCTTAACCCTCACCCTTAACCCTCACCCTTAACCCTTACCCTTAACCCTCACCCTTAACCCTTAACCCTCACCCTTAACCCTCACGCTTAACCTACACCCTTAACCCTCACCCTTAACCCTCACCTTTAACTCTCGCCCTTAATCCTTAACCCTCACCCTTAACCCTCACCCTTATCCCTCACCCTTAACCCTCACCCTTAACCCTTAACCCTCACCCTTAACCCTCACCATTAACCCTCACCCTTAACCTTCACCCTTAACCCTTAAACCTCACCCTTAACCCTCACCCTTAACCATCACCCTTAACCCTCACCTTTAACTCTCACCCTTAATTCTTATCCCTCACCCTTAACCCTCACCCTTAACCCTCCCCCTTAACCATCACCCTTAACCCTCACCCTTAACCCTCACGTTTAACCCTCACCCTTAACCCTCACCCTTAACCCTCACCCTTAACCCTTAACCCTCAACCTTAACCCTCACCCTTAACCCTCACCCTTAACCCTCACCCTTAACCCTCACCCATAACCCTCACCCTTATCCCTCACCCTTAACCCTCATCCTTTACCCTCACCCTTAACGCTCACCCATATCCCTCACCTTTAACCATCACCCTTAACCCTCACACTTAACCCTCACCCTTAACCATCACCCTTAACCCTCACCCTTAACCCTTACCCTTAACCCTCACCCTTAACCTGCAAACTTAACCCTCACCCTTAACCCTCACACTTCACCCTCACCCTTAACTCTCACCCATAACCCTCACCCTTATCCCTCACCCTTAACCCTCACCCTTAACCCTTAACCCTGACCCTTAAACCTCACCCTTAACCCTCACATTTAACCCTTAACCCTCACCGTTAACCGTCACCCTTAACGCTCACCCTTTATCCTCACCCTAAACCCTTAACCCTCACTCTTAACCCTCACCCTTAACCCTCACCTTTAACCCTCACCCTTAACCCTCATCCTTAACCCTCAACCTTCACCCTCACGCTTAACCCTCACCCTTAAACCTCACCCTTAACCCTAAACCCTCACCCTTAACCCACACCCTTAACCCACACCCTTAACCCTCACCCTTAACCCTCACCCTTAACCCTCACCCTTAACCCTTAACCCTCACCCTTAATCCTCACCTTTAACCCTCACCCTTAATCCTTAACCCTCAGCCTTAACCCTCACCCTCACCCTTAACCCTCACCCTTAACCCTCACCCTTAACCCTTAACCCTCACCCTTAAGCCTCACCCTTAACCCTCACCCTTAACCCTCTCCATTAACCCTCACCCTTAACCCTCACCCTTAACCCTCACGCTTATCCCTCACCCTTATCCCTTAACCCTCACCCTTAACCCTCACCCTTAACCCTCACCATTAACCCTCACCCTTAACCCTCACCCTTAACCCTTAACACTCACCATTAACCCTCACCTTTAACCCTCAACCTTAACCCTCACCCTTCACCCGCACCCTTAACCCTCACCCTTAACCCTCACCCTTAAACCTCACCCTTAATCCTCACCCTTAACCCTCACACTTAACCATCATCCTTAACACTCACCATTAACCCTCACCATTAACCCTCAACCTTAACCCTCACCCTTAACCCTCACTCTTAACCCTCGCCGTTAACCCTTAACCCTCACCCTTAACCCTCACCCTTAACCGTCACCCTTAACCCTCACACTTAACCCTCAGCCTTAACCCTCACCCTTAACCCTCACCCTTAACCCTCACCCTTAACCCTCACCCTTAACCCACAACCTTAACCTTAACCCTCACCCTTAACCCTCACCCTTAACCCTCACCCTTAACCCTAACCCTTAACCCTCACCCTTAACCCTTAACCATTAACCCTCACCCTTAACCCTCACCCTTAACCCTCACCCTTAACCCTCACCCTTAACCCTCACCCTTAACCCTCACCCATCACCCTTAACCCTCACCCTTAACCCTCACCCTTAACCCTCACCCTTAACACTCACCCTTAACCCTTAACCCTCACCCTTAACCCTCACCCTTAACCCTCACCCTTAACCCTCACCCTTAACCCTCACCCTTAACCCTCACCCTTAACCCTTAACCCTCACCCTTAACCCTCACCCTTAACCCTCACCCTTAAACCTCACCCTTAACCCTCACCCTTAACCCTCACCCTTAACCCTCACCATTAACCCTCAACTTTAACCCTCACCCTTAACCCTCACCCTTAACTCTCACCCTTAACCCTCACCCTTAACCATCACCCTTAACCCTCACCCTTAACCCTCACCCTTAACCCTCACCCTTAACACACACCCTTAACCCTTAACCCTCACCATTAACCATCATCCTTAACCCTCACCCTTAACCCTCACCCTTAACCCTTACCCTTAACCCTCACCCTTAACCCTTAACCCTCACCCTTAACCCTCACGCTTAACCTACACCCTTAACCCTCACCCTTAACCCTCACCTTTAACTCTCGCCCTTAATCCTTAACCCTCACCCTTAACCCTCACCCTTATCCCTCACCCTTAACCCTCACCCTTAACCCTTAACCCTCACCCTTAACCCTCACCATTAACCCTCACCCTTAACCTTCACCCTTAACCCTTAAACCTCACCCTTAACCCTCACCCTTAACCATCACCCTTAACCCTCACCTTTAACTCTCACCCTTAATTCTTATCCCTCACCCTTAACCCTCACCCTTAACCCTCCCCCTTAACCATCACCCTTAACCCTCACCCTTAACCCTCACGTTTAACCCTCACCCTTAACCCTCACCCTTAACCCTCACCCTTAACCCTTAACCCTCAACCTTAACCCTCACCCTTAACCCTCACCCTTAACCCTCACCCTTAACCCTCACCCATAACCCTCACCCTTATCCCTCACCCTTAACCCTCATCCTTTACCCTCACCCTTAACGCTCACCCATATCCCTCACCTTTAACCATCACCCTTAACCCTCACACTTAACCCTCACCCTTAACCATCACCCTTAACCCTCACCCTTAACCCTTACCCTTAACCCTCACCCTTAACCTGCAAACTTAACCCTCACCCTTAACCCTCACACTTCACCCTCACCCTTAACTCTCACCCATAACCCTCACCCTTATCCCTCACCCTTAACCCTCACCCTTAACCCTTAACCCTGACCCTTAAACCTCACCCTTAACCCTCACATTTAACCCTTAACCCTCACCGTTAACCGTCACCCTTAACGCTCACCCTTTATCCTCACCCTAAACCCTTAACCCTCACTCTTAACCCTCACCCTTAACCCTCACCTTTAACCCTCACCCTTAACCCTCATCCTTAACCCTCAACCTTCACCCTCACGCTTAACCCTCACCCTTAAACCTCACCCTTAACCCTAAACCCTCACCCTTAACCCACACCCTTAACCCACACCCTTAACCCTCACCCTTAACCCTCACCCTTAACCCTCACCCTTAACCCTTAACCCTCACCCTTAATCCTCACCTTTAACCCTCACCCTTAATCCTTAACCCTCAGCCTTAACCCTCACCCTCACCCTTAACCCTCACCCTTAACCCTCACCCTTAACCCTTAACCCTCACCCTTAAGCCTCACCCTTAACCCTCACCCTTAACCCTCTCCATTAACCCTCACCCTTAACCCTCACCCTTAACCCTCACGCTTATCCCTCACCCTTATCCCTTAACCCTCACCCTTAACCCTCACCCTTAACCCTCACCATTAACCCTCACCCTTAACCCTCACCCTTAACCCTTAACACTCACCATTAACCCTCACCTTTAACCCTCAACCTTAACCCTCACCCTTCACCCGCACCCTTAACCCTCACCCTTAACCCTCACCCTTAAACCTCACCCTTAATCCTCACCCTTAACCCTCACACTTAACCATCATCCTTAACACTCACCATTAACCCTCACCATTAACCCTCAACCTTAACCCTCACCCTTAACCCTCACTCTTAACCCTCGCCGTTAACCCTTAACCCTCACCCTTAACCCTCACCCTTAACCGTCACCCTTAACCCTCACACTTAACCCTCAGCCTTAACCCTCACCCTTAACCCTCACCCTTAACCCTCACCCTTAACCCTCACCCTTAACCCACAACCTTAACCTTAACCCTCACCCTTAACCCTCACCCTTAACCCTCACCCTTAACCCTAACCCTTAACCCTCACCCTTAACCCTTAACCATTAACCCTCACCCTTAACCCTCACCCTTAACCCTCACCCTTAACCCTCACCCTTAACCCTCACCCTTAACCCTCACCCATCACCCTTAACCCTCACCCTTAACCCTCACCCTTAACCCTCACCCTTAACACTCACCCTTAACCCTTAACCCTCACCCTTAACCCTCACCCTTAACCCTCACCCTTAACCCTCACCCTTAACCCTCACCCTTAACCCTCACCCTTAACCCTTAACCCTCACCCTTAACCCTCACCCTTAACCCTCACCCTTAAACCTCACCCTTAACCCTCACCCTTAACCCTCACCCTTAACCCTCACCATTAACCCTCAACTTTAACCCTCACCCTTAACCCTCACCCTTAACTCTCACCCTTAACCCTCACCCTTAACCATCACCCTTAACCCTTACCCTTAACCCTCACCCTTAACCATCACCCTTAACACTCACCCTTAACCCTCACCCTTAACACTCACCCTTAACCCTTAACCCTCACCCTTAACCCTCACCCTTAACCCTCACCCTTAACCCTCACCCATAACCCTCACCCTTACCCCTCACCCTTAACCCTCACCCTTAACAATCACCCTTAACACTCACCCTTAACCCTCACCCTTAACCCTCACCCTTAACCCTCACCCTTAACTCTCAAACTTCACCCTCACCCTTAACCATCACCCTTAACCCACAACCTTAACCCTCACCCTTAACCCTCACCCTTAACCCTTAACCCTCACCCTTAACCATCATCCTTAACCCTCACCCTTAACCCTCACCCTTAACCCTCACACTTAACCCTCACCCTTAATCCTTAACCCTCACTCTTAACCCTCACCCTCAACCCTCACACTTAACCATCACCCTTAACCCTCACCCTTAACCCTCACCATTAACCCTCACCCTTAACCCTCACCCTTAACCCTCCCCCTTAACCCTTAACCCTCACCGTTAACCCTCACCCTTAACCCTCACCCTTAACCCTCACCCTTAACCCTCACCCTTAACCCTTAACCCTCACCCTTAACCCCCACCCTTAAGCCTCACCCTTAACACTCACCCTTAACCCTCGCCCTTAACCCTCCCCCTTAACCCTCACCCTTAAACTTCAACCTCAACCCTCACCCTTAACCCTCACCCTTACCCTCACCCTTAACCCTCACCCTTAACCCTCACCCTTAACCCTCACCCTTAACCATCACCCTTAACCCTCACCCTTAACCCTCACCCTTAACCCTCTCCCTTAAACCTCACCCTTAACCCTCACCCTTAACCCTCACCCTTAACCCTCACCCTTAACCCACAACCTTAACCTTAACCCTCACCCTTAACCCTCACCCTTAACCCTCACCCTTAACCCTCACCCTTAACCCTCACCCTTAACCCTTAACCATTAACCCTCACCCTTAACCCTCACCCTTAACCCTCACCCTTAACCCTCAACCTTAACCCTCACCCTTAACCCTCACCCATCACCCTTAACCCTCACCCTTAACCCTCACCCTTAACACTCACCCTTAACCCTTAACCCTCACCCTTAACCCTCACCCTTAACCCTCACCCTTAACCCTCACCCTTAACCCTCACCCTTAACCCTCACCCGTAACCCTTAACCCTCACCCTTAACCCTCACCCTTAACCCTCACCCTTAAACCTCACCCTTAACCCTCACCCTTAACCCTCACCCTTAACCCTCACCCTTAACCCTCAACTTTATCCCTCACCCTTAACCCTCACCCTTAACTCTCACCCTTAACCCTCACCCTTAACCATCACCCTTAACCCTCACCCGTAACCCTCACCCTTAACCATCACCCTTAACTCTCACCCTTAACCCTCACCCTTAACACTCACCCTTAACCCTTAACCCTCACCCTTAACCCTCACCCTTAACCCTCACCCTTAACCCTCACCCATAACCCTCACCCTTACCCCTCACCCTTAACCCTCACCCTTAACAATCACCCTTAACCCTCACCCTTAACCCTCACCCTTAACCCTCACCCTTAACCCTCACCCTTAACTCTCACCCTTCACCCTCACCCTTAACCATCACCCTTAACCATCATCCTTAACCCTCACCCTTAACCCTCACCCTTAACCCTCACACTTAACCCTCACCCTTAATCCTTAACCCTCACCCTTAACCCTCACCCTCAACCCTCACACTGAACCATCACCCTTAACCCTCACCCTTAACCCACACCATTAACCCTCTCCCTTAACCCTCACCCTTAACCCTCCCGCTTAACCCTTAACCCTCACCGTTAACCCTCACCCTTAACCCTCACCTTTAACCCTCACCCTTAATCATTAACCCTCACCCTTAACCCTCACCCTCAACCCTCACTTAACCATCACCCTTAACCCTCACCCTTAACCCTCACCATTAACCCTCACCCTTAACCCTCACCCTTAACCCTCACCCTTAACCCTCACCCTTAACCCTTAACCCTCACCCTTAACCCTCACCTTTAAGCCTCACCCTTAACACTCACCCTTAACCCTCGCCCTTAACCCTCCCCCTTAACCCTCACCCTTAAACTTCAACCTTAACCCTCAACCTTAACCCTCACCCTTAACCCTCACCCTTAACCCTCACCCTTAACCCTCACCCTTAACCCTCACCCTTAACCATTACCCTTAACCCTCACCCTTAACGCTCACCCTTAGCCCTCACCCTTAACACTCACCCTTAACCCTTAACCCTCACCCTTAACCCACACCCTTAACCCTCACCCATAACCCTCACCCTTACCCCTCACCCTTAACCCTCACCCGTAACCCTCACCCTTAACCCTCACCCTTAACCCTCACCCTTAACCCTCACCCTTAACCCTCAACCTTAATTCTCACGCTTAACCCTCACCCTTAACCATCACCCTTAACCCTCACCCTTAACCCTCACCCTTAACCCTCACCCTTAACCCTCACCCTTAACCCTTAACCCTCACCCTTAACCATCACCCTTAACCCTCACCCTTAACCCTCACCCTTAACCCTCACACTTAACCCTCACCCTTAATCCTTAACCCTCACTCTTAACACTTACCCTCAACCCTCACACTTAACCATCACCCTTAACCCTCACCCTTAACCCTCACCATTAACCCTCACCCTTAACCCTCACCCTTAACCCTCACCCTTAACCCTCACCCTTAACCCTCACCCTTAACCATCACCCTTAACCCTCACCCTTAACCCTCACCTTTAACCCTCACCCTTAACCCTCACCCTTAACCCTCACCCTTAACCCTCACCCTTAACCCTCAACTTTAACCCTCACCCTTAACCCTCACCCTTAACTCTCACCCTTCACCCTCACCCTTAACCATCACCCTTAACCATCATCCTTAACCCTCACCCTTAACCCTCACCCTTAACCCTCACACTTAACCCTCACCCTTAATCCTTAACCCTCACCCTTAACCCTCACCCTCAACCCTCACACTGAACCATCACCCTTAACCCTCACCCTTAACCCTCACCATTAACCCTCTCCCTTAACCCTCACCCTTAACCCTCCCGCTTAACCCTTAACCCTCACCGTTAACCCTCACCCTTAACCCTCACCGTTAACCCTCACCCTTAATCATTAACCCTCACCCTTAACCCTCACCCTCAACCCTCACTTAACCATCACCCTTAACCCTCACCCTTAACCCTCACCATTAACCCTCACCCTTAACCCTCACCCTTAACCCTCACCCTTAACCCTCACCCTTAACCCTTAACCCTCACCCTTAACCCTCACCTTTAAGCCTCACCCTTAACACTCACCCTTAACCCTCGCCCTTAACCCTCCCCCTTAACCCTCACCCTTAAACTTCAACCTTAACCCTCACCCTTAACCCTCACCCTTAACCCTCACCCTTAACCCTCACCCTTAACCCTCACCCTTAACCCTCACCCTTAACCATTACCCTTAACCCTCACCCTTAACGCTCACCCTTAACCCTCACCCTTAACACTCACCCTTAACCCTTAACCCTCACCCTTAACCCACACCCTTAACCCTCACCCATAACCCTCACCCTTACCCCTCACCCTTAACCCTCACCCGTAACCCTCACCCTTAACCCTCACCCTTAACCCTCACCCTTAACCCTCACCCTTAACCCTCAACCTTAATTCTCACGCTTAACCCTCACCCTTAACCATCACCCTTAACCCTCACCCTTAACCCTCACCCTTAACCCTCACCCTTAACCCTCACCCTTAACCCTTAACCCTCACCCTTAACCATCACCCTTAACCCTCACCCTTAACCCTCACCCTTAACCCTCACACTTAACCCTCACCCTTAATCCTTAACCCTCACTCTTAACACTTACCCTCAACCCTCACACTTAACCATCACCCTTAACCCTCACCCTTAACCCTCACCATTAACCCTCACCCTTAACCCTCACCCTTAACCCTCACCCTTAACCCTCACCCTTAACCCTCACCCTTAACCATCACCCTTAACCCTCACCCTTAACCCTCACCTTTAACCCTCACCCTTAACCCTCACCCTTAACCCTCACCCTTAACCCTCACCCTTAACCCTCAACTTTAACCCTCACCCTTAACCCTCACCCTTAACTCTCACCCTTAACCCTCAGCCTTAACCATCACCCTTAACCCTCACCCTTAACCCTCACCCTTAACCATCACCCTTAACCCTCACCCTTAACCCTTACCCTTAACACTCACCCTTAACCCTTAACCCTCACCCTTAACCCTCACCCTTAACCCTAACCCTTAACCCTCACCCATAACCCTCACCCTTACCCCTCACCCTTAACCCTCACCCTTAACAATCACCCTTAACCCTCACCCTTAACCCTCACCCTTAACCCTCACCCTTAACCCTGACCCTTAACTCTCACCCTTAACCCTCACCCTTAACCATCACCCTTAACCCTCACCCTTAACCCTCACCCTTAACCCTCACCCTTAACCCTCACCCTTAAACCTTAACCCTCACCCTTAACCATCATCCTTAACCCTCACCCTTAAACCTCACCCTTAACCCTCACACTTAAACCTCACCGTAATCCTTAACCCTCACCCTTAACCCTCACCCTCAACCCTCACACTTAACCATCACCCTTAACCCTCACCCTTAACCCTCACCATTAACCCTCACACTTAACCCTCACCCTTAACCCTCACCCTTAACCCTTAACCCTCACCGTTAATCCTCACCCTTAACCCTCAACCTTAACCCTCACACTTAACCCTCACCCTTAACCCTCACCTTTAACCCTCACCCTTAATCCTTAACCATCGCCCTTAACCCTCACCCTCAACCCTCACTTAACCATCACCCTAAACCCTCACTCTTAACCCTCACCATTAACCCTCACCCTTAACCCTCACCCTTAACCCTCACCCTTAACCCACACCCTTAACCCTTAACCCTCACCCTTAAGCCTCACCCTTAACACTCACCCTTAACCCTCGCCCTTAACCCTCCCCCTTAACCCTCACCCTTAACCTTCAACCTTAACCCTCACCCTTAACACTCACCCTTAACCCTCACCCTTAACCCTCACCCTTAACCCTCACCCTTAACCCTAACCCTTAACCATCACCCTTAACCCTCACCCTTAACGCTCACCCTTAACCCTCACCCTTAACACTCACCCTTAACCCTTAACACTCACCCTTAACACTCACCCTTAACCCTCACCATTAACCCTCACCCATAACCCTCACCCTTTCCCCTCACCCTTAACCCTCACCCTTAACCCTCACCCTTAACCCTCACCCTTAATTCTCACGCTTAACCCTCACCCTTAACCATCACCCTTAACCCTCACCCATAACCCTCACCCTTAACCCTCACCCTTAACCCTCACCCTTAACCCTCACCCTTAACCCTTAACCCTCACCCTTAACCATCACCCTTAACCCTCACCCTTAACCCTCACCCTTAACCCTCACACTTAACCCTCACCCTTAATCCTTCACCCTCACTCTTAACACTTACCCTCAACCCTCACACTTAACCATCCCCCTTAACCCTTACCCTTAACCCTCACCATTAACCCTCACCCTTAACCCTCACCCTTAACCCTCACCCTTAACCCTCACCCTTAACCCTTAACCCTCACCCTTAACCATCATCCTTAACCCTCACCCTTAAACCTCACCCTTGACCCTCACACTTAAACCTCACCTTAATCCTTAACCCTCACCCTTAACCCTCACCCTCAACCCTCACACTTAACCATCACCCTTAACCCTCACCCTTAACCCTCACCATTAACCCTCACACTTAACCCTCACCCTTAACCCTCACCCTTACCCCTTAACCCTCACCGTTAATCCTCACCCTTAACCCTCAACCTTAACCCTCACCCTTAACCCTCACCCTTAACCCTCACCTTTAACCCTCACCATTAATCCTTAACCCTCGCCCTTAACCCTCACCCTCAACCCTCACTTACCATCACCCTAAACCCTCACCCTTAACCCTCACCATTAACCCTCACCCTTAACCCTCACCCTTAACCCTCACCCTTAACCCACACCCTTAACCCTTAACCCTCACCCTTAAGCCTCACCCTTAACACTCACCCTCAACCCTCGCCCTTAACCCTCCCCCTTAACCCTCACCCTTAACCTTCAACCTTAACCCTCACCCTTAACCCTCACCCTTAACCCTCACCATTAACCCTCACCCTTAACCCTCACCCTTAACCCTCACTCTTAACCATCACCCTTAACCCTCACCCTTAACGCTCACCCTTAACCCTCACCCTTAACACTCACCCTGAACCCTTAACACTCACCCTTAACCCTCACCCTTAACCCTCACCCATAACCCTCACCCTTACCCCTCACCCTTAACCCTCACCCTTAACCCTCACCCTTAATCCTCACCCTTAATTCTCACGCTTAACCCTCACCCTTAACCATCACCCTTAACCCTCACCCATAACCCTCACCCTTAACCCACACCCTTAACCCTTAACGCTCACCCTTAACCCTCACCCTTAACCCTTAACCCTCACCCTTAACCATCACCCTTAACACTCACCCTTAAACCTCACCCTTCACCCTCACACTTAACCCTCACCCTTAATCCTTAACCCTCACTCTTAACACTTACCTTCAACCCTCACACTTAACCATCCCCCTTAACCCTCACCCTTAACCCTCACCCTTAACCCTTAACCCTTAACCCTCACCCTTAACCCTCACCCTTAAAACTCACCCTTAACCCTCACCCTTAATCCTTAACCCTCCCCCTTAACCCTCACCCTCAACCCTCACACTTAACCATCACCCTTAACCCTCACCCTTAACCCTCACCATTAACCCTCACCCTTAAAACTCACCCTTATCCCTCACCCTTAACCCTCACCCTTAACCCTTATCCCTCACCCTTAATCCTCACCCTTAACCCTCACCCTCAACCCTCACCCTTAACCCTCACCTTTAACCCTCACCCTTAATCCTTAACCCTCGCACTTAACCCTCACCCTCAACACTCACTTAACCATCACCCTTAAACCTCACCCTTAACCCTCACCATTAACCCTCACCCTTAACCCTCACCCTTAACCCTCACCCTTAACCCTCACCCTTAACCCTTAACCCTCACCCTTAACCCTCACCCTTAACCCTCACCCTTAACACTCACCCTTAATCCTCGCCCTTAACCCTCCCCCTTAACCCTCACCCTTAACCCTCAACCTTAACCCTCACCCTTAACCCTCACCCTTAACCCTCACCCTTAAACCTCACCCTTAACCCTCTCCCTTAACCCACACCCTTAACCCTCACCATTAACGTTCACCATTAACGCTCACCCTTAACCCTCACCCTTAACCCTTAACCCTCACCCTTAACCCTCACCCTTAACCCTCACCCATAACCCTCACCCTTACCCCTCACCCTTAACCCTCACCCTTAACCCTCACCCTTATCCCTCACCCTTAACCCTCACCCTTAACCCTCACCCTTAACCCTCACCCTTAACTCTCACCCTTAACACTCACCCTTAACCATCACCCTTAACCCTCACCCTTAACCCTCACCCTTAACACTCACCCTTAACCCTCACCCTTAACCCTCACCTTTAACCCTCACCCTTAAACCTTAACACTCGCACTTAACCCTCACGCTCAACCCTCACTTAACCATCACCCTTAACACTCACCCTTAACCCACACCCATAACCCTCACCCTTAACCCTCACCCTTACCCCTCACCCTTAACCCTCACCCTTAACACTCACCCTTAACCCTCGCCCTTAACCCTCCCCTTAACCCTCACCCTTAACCATCAACCTTAACCGTCACCCTTAACCCTCACCCTTAACACTCACCCTTAACCATCACCCTTAACACTCACCCTTAACCCACACCCATAACCCTCACCCTTCACCCTTAACCCTCACCCTTAACCCTCACCCTTAACCCTCACCCTTATCACTCACCATTAACCCTCGCCCTTAACCCTCCCCTTAACCCTCACCCTTACCCCTCACCCTTAACCCTCACCCTTAACCCTCACCCTTATCCCTCACCCTTAACCCTCACCCTTAACACTCACCCTTAACCCTCACCCTTAACTCTCACCCTTAACACTCACCCTTAACCATCACCCTTAACCCTCACCCTTAACCCTCACCCTTAACCCTCACCCTTAACCCTCACCCTGAACCCTCACCTTTAACCCTCACCCTTAAACCTTAACCCTCGCACTTAACCCTCACGCTCAACCCTCACTTAACCATCACCCTTAACACTCACCCTTAACCCACACCCATAACCCTCACCCTTAACCCTTAACCCTCACCCTTAACCCTCACCCTTAACCCTCACCCTTAACACTCACCCTTAACCCTCGCCCTTAACCCTCCCCTTAACCCTCACCATTAACCATCAACCTTAACCCTCACCCTTAACCCTCACCCTTAACCCTCACCCTTAACCCTCACGCTTAACCCTCACCCTTAACTCTCACCCTTAACCCTCACCCTTAACCCTCACCCTTAACCGTCACCCTTAACCCTCACCCTTAACCCTCACCCTTAACCCACACCCATAACCCTCACCCTTAACTCTCACCCTTAAACCTCACCCTTAACCATCACCCATAAACCTCACCCTTAACCCTCACCCTTAACCCTCACACTTAACCCTCACCCTTAACCCTTAACCCTCAGCCTTAACCATCACCCTTAACCCTCACCCTTAACCCTCATCCTTAACCCTCACACTTAACCCTCACCCTTAATTCTTAACCCTCACCCTTAACACTTACCCTCAACCCTCACACTTAACCATCACCCTTAACCCTCACCCTTAACCCTCACCATTAACCCTCACCCTTAACCCCCACCCTTAACCCTCACCCTTAACCCTCACCCTTAACCCTCACCCTTAACCATCATCCTTAACCATCAACCTTAACCCTCACCCTTAACCCTCACCCTTAACCCTCACCCTTAACACTCACCCTTAACCCTTAACCCTCACACTTAACCCTCACCCTTAATCCTTAACCCTCACCCTTAACCCTTACCCTCAACCCTCACATTTAACCATCACCATTAACCCTCACCCTTAACCCTCACTATTAACCCTCACCCTTAACCCTCACCCTTATCCCTCACCCTTAACCCTAACCCTTAACCCTCACCCTTAACCCTCACCCTTAACCCTCACCCTTAACCCTTACCCTGAACCATCACCCTTAACCCTCACCCTTAACCCACACCCTTAACCCTCACCCTTAACACACACGCTTAACCCTTAACCCTCACCTTTAACCCTCCCCCTTAACCCTCAACCTTAACCCTTAACCCTCACACTTAACCATCACCCATAACCCTCACCCTTAACACTCACCCTTAACACTCACACTTAACCCTCACCCTTAACCCTCACCCTTAACCCTCAACCTTAACCCTCACCCTTAACCCTCACCTTTAACCCTCACCCTTAATCCTTAACCCTCGCCCTTAACCCTCACCCTCAACCCTCACACTTAACCATCACCCTTAACCTTCACCATTAACCCCCACCCTTAACCCTCACCCTTAACCCTCACCCTTAACCCTCACCCTTAACCCTTAACCCTCACGCTTAACCCTCACCCTTAACCCTCACCCTTAACCCTCACCGTTAACCCTCACCCTTAACCCTCACCCTTAACCCTCACCCTTAACCATCACCCTTAACCCTCACGCTTAACCCTCACCCTTAACCCTCACCCTTAACCCTCACCGTTAACCCTCACCCTTAACCCTCAACATTAACCCTCACCCTTAACACTCACCCTTAAACCTCAGCCTTAACCCTCACCCTTAACCCTCACCCTTAACCCTCACCCTCAACCATTACCCTTAACCATCACCCTTAACCCTCACCCTTAACCCTCACCCTTAACCCTCACCCTTATCCCTCACACTTAACCCTTAACCCTCACCCTTAACCCTCACCCTTAACTCTCACCCATATCCTTCACCCTTATCCCTCACCCTTAACCCTCACCCTTGACCCTCACCCTTAACCCTCACCCTTAACACTCACCCTTAACCCTCACCCTTAACCCTCACCCTTAACCCTCACCCTTAACTCTCACCATTAAGCCTCACCCTTAACCATCACCCTTAACCCTCACGCTTAACCCTCACCCTTAACCCTCATCCATAACCCTCACCCTTACCCCTCACCCTTAACCCTCACCCTTAACCATCACCCTCAACCCTCACCCTTAACCCTCACCCTTAACCCTCACCCTTAACTCTCACCCTTAACCCTCACCCTTAACCATCACCCTTAACCCTCACCCTTAACCCTCACTCTTAACCCTCACCCTTAACCCTCACCCTTAACCCTTAACCCTCACCCTTAACCATCATCCTTAACCCTCACCCTTAACCCTCACCCTTAACCCTCACACTTAACCCTCACCCTTAATCCTTAACCCTCACCCTTAACCATCACCCTTAACCCTCACCCTTAACCCTCACCATTAACCCTCATCCTTAACCCTCACACTTAACCCACACCCTTAACCCTCACCCTTAAACCTCACCCTTAACACGTACCCTTAACCCTTAACCCTCACACTAACCCTCACCCTTAATCCTTAACCCTCACCCTTAACCCTTACCATCAACCCTCACACTTAACCATCACCCTTAACCATCACCCTTAACCATCACCCTTAACCCTCACCCTTAACCCTCACCCTTAACACTCACCCTTAACCCTTAACCCTCATCCTTAACCCTCACCCTTAACTCTCACCCATATCCCTCACCTTTATCCCTCACCCTTAACCCTCACCCTTAACCCTCACCCTTAACCCTCACCCTTAACCCTTACCCTTAACCCTCACCCTTAACCCCCACCATTAACCCTCACCCTTAACTCTCACCCTTAACCCTCACCCTTAACCATCACCCTTAACCCTCACCCTTAACCCTCACCCTTAATCATCATCCTTAACCCTCACCCTTAACCCTCACCCTTAACTCTCACCCATATCCCTCACCCTTATCCCTCACCCTTAACCCTCACCCTTAACCCTCACCCTTGACCCGCACCCTTAACCCTCACCCTTAACCTTCACTCACCCTCAACCCTCACCCTTAACCCTCACCCTTAACCCTCACCCTTAACCCTCACCCTTAACCCTCACCCTTAACCCTCACCCTTAACTCTCACCCTTAACCCTCACCCTTAACTCTCACCCTTAACCCTCACCCTTAACCATCACCCTTAACCATCACCCTTAACCCTCACCCTTAACCCTCACCCTTAACTCTCACCCATTTCCCTCACCCTTATCCCTCACCCTTAACCCTCACCCTTAACCTTCACCCTTAACCCTCACCCTTAACACTCACCCTTAACCCTTAACCCTCACCCTTAACCCTCACCCTTAACCCACACCCTTAACCCTCACCCATAACCCTCACCCTTACCCCTCACCCTTAACCCTCACCCTGAACACTCACCCTTAACCCATAACCCTCACACTTAACCCTCACCCTTAATACTTAACACTCAATCCTTAACCCTTACCCTCAACCCTCACATTTAACCATCACCCTTAACCCTCACCCTTAACCCTCACTATTAACCCTCACCCTTAACCCTCACCCTTATCCCTCACCCTTAACCCTAACCCTTAACCCTCACCCTTAACCCTCACCCTTAACCCTCAACCTTAACCCTCACTCTTAACCGTCACCCTTAACCCTCACCCTTATCCCACACCCTTAACACACACCCTTAACCCTTAACCCTCACCCTTAACCCACCCCCTTAACACTCACCCATAACCCTCACCCGTATCCCTCACCGTTAACTCTCACCCTTAACCCTCACCCTTAACCATCATCCTTAACCCTCACCCTTAACGCTCACCCTTATCCCTCACCCTTAACCCTCACCCTTAACCCTCACCCTTAACCCTTAACCCTCACACTTAACCATCACCCCATAACCCTCACCCTTAACCCTCACCCTTAACCCTCACACTTAACCCTCACACTTAACCCTCACCCTTAACCCTCAACCTTAACCCTCACCCTTAACCCTCACCTTTAACCCTCACCCTTAATCCTTAACCCTCGCTCTTAACCCTCACCCTCAACCCTCACACATAACCATCACCCTTAAGCTTCACCATTAACACTCACCCTTAACCCTCACCTTTAACCCTCACCCTTAACCCTCACCCTTAACCCTTAACCCTCACCCTTAACCCTCACCCTTAACCCTCACCCTTAACCCTCACCCTTAACCCTCACCATTAACCCTCACCCTTAACCCTCACCCTTAACACTCACCCTTAACAATTAACCCTAACCCTTAACCCTCACCCTTAACCCTCACCCTTAACCCTCACCCATAACCCTCACCCTTACCCCTCACCCTTAACCCTCACCCTTAACCGTCACCCTTAACCATCACCCTTAACCATCACCCTTAACCCTCACCCTTAACCCTCACCCTTAACCCTCACCCTTAACAATCACCCTTAACCCTTAACCCTAACCCTTAACCCTCACCCTTAACCCTCACCCTTAACCCTCACCCATAACCCTCACCCTTACCCCTCACCCTTAACCCTCACCCTTAACCCTCACCCTTAACCCTCACCCTTAACCCTCACCCTTAACTCTCACCCTTAACCCTCACCCTTAACCATCACCCTTAACCCTCACCCTTAACCCTCACCCTTAACCCTCACCCTTAACCCTCACCCTTAACCCTTAACCCTCACCCTTAACCATCACCCTTAACCCTCACCCTTAACCCTCACCCTTAACCCTCACACTTAACCCTCACCCTTAATCCTTAACCCTCGCCCTTAACCCTCACCCTCAACCCTCACTTAACCATCACCCTTAACCCTCACCATTAACCCTCACCCTTAACCCTCACCCTTAACCCTCTCCCTTAACCCTCATCCTTAACCCTTAACCCTCACCCTTAACCCTCACCCTTAACCCTCTCCCTTAACACTCACCCTTAACCCTCGCCCTTAACCCTCCCCTTTAACCCTCACCCTTAACCCTCACCCTTAACCCTCACCCTTAACCCTCACCCTTAACCATCACCCTTAACCCATACCCTTAACCCTCACCCTTAACCCTCACCCTTAACCCTCACCCTTAACCAACATCTTTAACCCTCACCCTTAACCCTCCCCCTTAACCCTCATCCATAACCCTCACCCTTATCCCTCACCCTTAACTCTCACCCTTAACCCCCACCCTCAACCATCATCCTTAACCCTCACCCTCAACTCTCACCCTTAACCCTCACCCTTAACCCTCACCCTTAACCCTCAACCTTAACCCTTAACCCTCACACTTAACCATCACCCATAACCCTCACCCTTAACCCTCACCCTTAACACTCACACTTAACCCTCACCCTTAACCCTCACCCTTAACCCTCAACCTTAACCCTCACCCTTAACCCTCACCTTTAACCCTCACCCTTAATCCTTAACCCTCGCCCTTAACCCTCACCCTCAACCCTCACACTTATCTATCACCCTTAACCTTCACCATTAACCCTCACCCTTAACCCTCACCCTTAACCCTCACCCTTAACCCTCACCCTTAACCATTAACCCTCACGCTTAACCCTCACCCTTGACCCTCACCCTTAACCCTCACCGTTAACCCTCACCCTTAACCCTCACCCTTAACCCTTAACCCTCACACTTAACCATCACCCCATAACCCTCACCCTTAACCCTCACCCTTAACCCTCACACTTAACCCTCACACTTAACCCTCACCCTTAACCCTCAACCTTAACCCTCACCCTTAACCCTCACCTTTAACCCTCACCCTTAATCCTTAACCATCGCTCTTAACCCTCACCCTCAACACTCACACTTAACCATCACCCTTAACATTCACCATTAACACTCACCCTTAACCCTCACCTTTAACCCTCACCCTTAACCCTCACCCTTAACCCTTAACCCTCACCCTTAACCCTCAGCCTTAACCCTCACCCTTAACCCTCACCCTTAACCCTCACCCTTAACCCTCACCCTTATCCCTCACCCTTAACACTCACCCTTAACACTTAACCCTAACCCTTAACCCTCACCCTTAACCCTCACCCTTAACCCTCACCCATAACCCTCACCCTTACCCCTCACCCTTAACCCTCACCCATAACCGTCACCCTTAACCATCACCCTTAACCATCACCCTTAACCCTCACCCTTAACCCTCACCCTTAACCCTCACCCTTAACAATCACCCTTAACCCTTAACCCTAACCCTTAACCCTCACCCTTAACCCTCACCGTTAACCCTCACCCGTAACCCTCACCCTTACCCCTCACCCTTAACCCTCACCCTTAACCCTCACCCTTAACCCTCACCCTTAACCCTCACCCTTAACTCTCACCCTTAACCCTCACCCTTAACCATCACCCTTAACCCTCACCCTTAACCCTCACCCTTAACCCTCACCCTTAACCCTCACCCTTAACCCTTAACCCTTAACCCTCACCCTTAACCATCACCCTTAACCCTCACCCTTAACCCTCACCCTTAACCCTCACACTTAACCCTCACCCTTAATCCTTAACCCTCGCCCTTAACCCTCACTCTCAACCCTCACTCAACCATCACCCTTAACCCTCACCATTAACCCTCACCCTTAACCCTCACCCTTAACCCTCTCCCTTAACCCTCATCCTTAACCCTTAACCCTCACCCTTAACCCTCACCCTTAACCCTCTCCCTTAACACTCACCCTTAACCCTCGCCCTTAACCCTCCCCTTTAACCCTCACCCTTAACCCTCACCCTTAACCCTCACCCTTAACCCTCACCCTTAACCATCACCCTTAACCCTCACCCTTAACCCTCACCCTTAACCCTCACCCTTAACCCTCACCATTAACCAACATCCTTAACCCTCACCCTTAACCCTCCCCCTTAACCCTCATCCATAACCCTCACCCTTATCCCTCACCCTTAACTCTCACCCTTAACCCCCACCCTCAACCATCATCCTTAACCCTCACCCTTAACTCTCACCCTTAACCCTCACCCTTAACCCTCACCCTTAACCCTCAACCTTAACCCTTAACCCTCACACTTAACCATCACCCATAACCCTCACCCTTAACCCTCACCCTTAACACTCACACTTAACCCTCACCCTTAACCCTCACCCTTAACCCTCAACCTTAACCCTCACCCTTAACCCTCACCTTTAACCCTCACCCTTAATCCTTAACCCTCGCCCTTAACCCTCACCCTCAACCCTCACACTTAACCATCACCCTTAACCTTCACCATTAACCCTCACCCTTAACCCTCACCCTTAACCCTCACCCTTAACCCTCACCCTTAACCCTTAACCCTCACGCTTAACCCTCACCCTTAACCCTCACCCTTATCCCTCACCGTTAACCCTCACCCTTAACCCTCACCCTTAATCCTCACCCTTAACCATCACCCTTAACCCTCACGCTTAACCCTCACCCTTAACCCTCACCCTTAACCCTCACCGTTAACCCTCACCCTTAACCCTCAACCTTAACCCTCACCCTTAACACTCACCCTTAAACCTCAGCCTTAACCCTCACCCTTAACCCTCACCCTTAACCCTCACCCTTATCCATCACCCTTAACCATCACCCTTAACCCTCACCCTTAACCCTCACCCTTAACCCTCAACCTTATCCCTCACACTTAACCCTTAACCCTCACCCTTAACCCTCACCCTTAACTCTCACCCATATCCTTCACCCTTATCCCTCACCCTTAAACCTCACCCTTAACCCTCACCCTTAACCCTCACCCTTAACCCTCACCCTTAACCCTCACCCTTAACCCTCACCCTTAACCCTCACCCTTAACTCTCACCATTAACCCTCACCCTTAACCATCACCCTTAACCCTCACGCTTAACCCTCACCCTTGACCCTCATCCATAACCCTCACCCTTACCCCTCACCCTTAACCCTCACCCTTAACCATCACCCTCAACCCTCACCCTTAACCCTCACCCTTAACCCTCACCCTTAACTCTCACCCTTAACCCTCACCCTTAACCCTCAACCTTAACCCTCACCCTTAACACTCACCCTTAAACCTCAGCCTTAACCCTCACCCTTAACCCTCACCCTTAACCCTCACCCTTAACCATCACCCTTAACCATCACCCTTAACCCTCACCCTTAAACCTCACTCTTAACCCTCACCCTTAACCCTCACCCTTAACCCTTAACCCTCACCCTTAACCATCATCCTTAACCCTCACCCTTAACCCTCACCCTTAACCCTCACACTTAACCCTCACCCTTAATCCTTAACCCTCACCCTTAACCCTCACCCTCAACCCTCACACTTAACCATCACCCTTAACCCTCACTCTTAACCCTCACCATTAACCCTCACCCTTAACTCTCACCCTTAACCCTCACCCTTAACCCTTAACCTTCACCGTTAACCCTCACCCTTAACCCTCAACCTTAACCCTCACCCTTAACCCTCACCCTTAACCCTCACCTTTAACCCTCACCCTTAACCCTCACCCTTAACCCTCATCAATAACCCTCACCCTTACCCCTCACACTTATCCCTCACCCTTAACCATCACCCTCAAACCTCACCCTTAACCCTCACCCTTAACCCTCACCCTTAACCCTCACCCTTAACTCTCACCCTTAACCCTCACCCTTAACCATCACCCTTAACCCTCACCCTGAACCCCCACCCTTAACACTCACCCTTAACCCTCACCCTTAACCCTCAACCTTAACCCTCACCCTTATCCCTCATCCTTAAACCTCACCCTTAACCCTCACCTTTAACCCTCACCCTTAACCCTCACCCTTAACCATAACCCTTTAACCATCACCCTTAACCATCACCGAACCCTCACCCTTAACCCTCACACTTAGCACTCACCCTTAACCCTTAAACCTCACCCTTAACCCTCACCCTTAACTCTCACCCATATCCCTCACCCTTATCCCTCAACCTTATCCCTCACCCTTAACCCTCACCATTAACCATCACCCTTAACCCTCACCCTTAACCCTCGCCCTTAACCCTTAACCCTCACCGTTAACCCTCACCCTTAACCCTCAACCTTAACCCTCACCCTTAACCCTCACCCTTAACCCGCACCTTTAACCCTCACCCTTAAACCTTAACCCTCGCCCTTAACCCTCACCCTCAACCCTCACTTAACCATCACCCTTAACCCTCACCCTTAACCCTCACCCTTAACCCTTAACCCTCACCCTTAACCCTCACCCTTAACCCTCACCCTTAACACTCACCCTTAACCCTCTCCCTTAACCCTCCCCCTTAACCCTCACCCTTAACCCTCAACCTTAACCCTCACCCTTAACCCTCACCCTTAACCCTCACCCTTAACCCTCACCCTTAACCCTCACCATTAACCATCACCCTTAACCCTCACCCTTAACCCTCAACCTTAACACTCACCCTTAACCCTTAACCCTCACCCTTAACCCTCACCCTTAACCCTCACCCATAACCCTCACCCTTACCCCTCACCCTTAACCCTCACCCTTAACCCTCACCCTTAACCATCACCCTTAACCCTCACCCTTAATCCTCACCCTTAACCCTCACCCTTAATTCTCACGCTTAACCCTCACCCTTAACCATCACCCTTAATCCTCACCCTTAACCCTCACCCTTAACCCTCACCCTTAACCCTCACCCTTAACTCTCACCTTAACCCTTAACCCTCACCCTTAACCATCACCCTTAACCCTCACCCTTAACCCTCACCCTTAACCCACACACTTAACCCTCACCCTTAATCTTTAACCCTCACCCTTAACCCTCACCCTTAACCCTCACCCTTAACCCTCACCCTTAACCCTCACCCTTAACTCTCACCCTTAACCCTCACCCTTAACCATCACCCTTAACCCTCACCCTTAACCCTCACCCTTAACCCTCACCTTTAACCCTCACCCTTAATCCTTAACCCTCGCCCTTAACCCTCACCCTCAACCCTCACACTTAACCATCACCCTTAACCTTCACCATTAACCTTCACCCATAACCCTCACCCATAACCCTCACCCTTAACCCTCACCCTTAACCCTTAACCCTCACCCTTAACCCTCACCCTTAACCCTCACCCTTAACCCTCACCCTTAACCTTCACTCACCCTTAACCCTCACCCTTAACTCTCACCCTTAACCCTCACCCTTAACCATCACCCTTAACCCTCACCCTTAATCCTCACCCTTAACCATCACCCTTAACCCTCACCCTTAACACTCACCCTTAGCACTCACCCTTAACCCTTAACCCTCACCCTTAACCCTCACCCTTAACCCTCACCCTTAACCCTCACCCATAACCCTCACCCTTACCCCTCACCCTTAACCCTCACCCTTAACCATCACCCTTAACCCTCACCCTTAACCCTCACCCTTTACCCTCACCCTTAACCCTCACCCTTAACTCTCACCCTTAACCCTCACGCTTAACCATCACCCTTAACCCTCACACTTAACCCTCACCCTTAACCCTCACCCTTAACCCTCACCCTTAACCATCACCCTTAACCCTCACCCTTAACGCTCACCCTTAACCCTCACCTTTAACACTCACCCTTAACCCTTAACCCTCACCCTTAACCCTCACCCTTAACCCTCACCCTTAACCCTCACCATTAACCCTCACCCTTAACCCTCACCCTTAATTCTCACGCTTAACCCTCACCCTTAACCATCACCCTTAACCCTCACCCTTAACCCTCACCCTTAACCCTCACCCTTAACACTCACCCTTTATTCTCACGCTTAACCCTCACCCTTAACCCTCACCCTTAACCATCACCCTTAACCCTCACCCTTAACGCTCACCCTTAACCCTCACCCTTAACACTCACCCTTAACCCTCACCCTTAACCCTCACCCTTAACCCTTAACCCTCACCCTTAACCATCACCCTTAACCCTCACCCTTAACCCTCACCCTTAACCCTCACACTTAACCCTCACCCTTAATCCTTAACCCTCACCCTTAACACTTACCCTCAACCCTCACAATTAACCATCACCCTTAACCCTCACCCTTAACCCTCACCATTAACCCTCATCCTTAACCCTCACACTTAACCCACACCCTTAACCCTCACCCTTAAACCTCACCCTTAACACTCACCCTTAACCCTTAACCCTCACACTTAACCCTCACCCTTAACCCTCACCCTTAACACTTACCCTTAACCCTTAACCCTCACACTTAACCCTCACCCTTAATCCTTAACCCTCACCCTTAACCCTTACCCTCAACCCTCACACTTAACCATCACCCTTAACCATCACCCTTAACCATCACCCTTAACCCTCACCCTTAACCCTCACCCTTAACCCTCACCCTTAACACTCACCCTTAACCCTTAACCCTCACCCTTAACCCTCACCCTTAACTCTCACCCATATCCCTCACCTTTATCCCTCACCCTTAACCCTCATCCTTAACACTCACCCTTAACCCTCACCCTTAACCCTCACCCTTAACCCTCACCCTTAACCCCCACCATTAACCCTCACCCTTAACTCTCACCCTTAACCCTCACCCTTAACCATCACCCTTAACCCTCACCCTTAACCCTCACCCTTAATCATCATCCTTAACCCTCACCCTTAACCCTCACCCTTAACTCTCACCCATATCCCTCACCCTTATCCCTCACCCTTAACCCTCACCCTTACCCCTCACCCTTAACCCGCACCCTTAACCCTCACCCTTAACCTTCACTCACCCTTAACCCTCACCCTTAACCCTCACCCTTAACCCTCACCGTTAACCCTCACCCTTAACCCTCACCCTTAACTCTCACCCTTAACCCTCACCCTTAACCCTCACCCTTAACCCTCACCCTTAACCATCACCCTTAACCATCACCCTTAACCCTCACCCTTATCCCTCACCCTTAACCCTCACCCTTAACCTTCACCCTTAACCCTCACCCTTAACACTCACGCTTAACCCTTAACCCTCACCCTTAACCCTCACCCTTAACCCTCACCCATAACCCTCACCCTTACCCCTCACCCTTAACCCTCACCCTTAACACACACCCTTAACCCTTAACCCTCACCCTTAACCCTCCCCCTTAACACTCACCCATAACCCTCACCCTTATCCCTCACCCTTAACTCTCACCCTTAACCCTCACCCTTAACCATCATCCTTAACCCTCGCCCTTAACGCTCACCCTCAACCCTCACCCTTAACCCTCACCCTTAACCCTTAACCCTCACACTTAACCATCACCCCATAACCCTCACCCTTAACCCTCACCCTTAACCCTCACACTTAACCCTCACAATTAACCCTCACCCTTAACCCTCAACCTTAACCCTCACCCTTAACCCTCACCTTTAACCCTCACCCTTAATCATTAACCCTCGCTCTTAACCCTCACCCTCAACCCTCACACTTATCCATCACCCTTAACCTTCACCATTAACACTCACCCTTAACCCTCACCCTTAACCCTCACCCTTAACCCTCACCCTTAACCCTTAACCCTCACCCTTAACCCTCACCCTTAACCCTCACCCTTAACCCTCACCCTTAACCCTCACCCTTAACCCTCACCCTTAACCCTCACCCTTAACCCTCACCCTTAACACTCACCCTTAACCCTTAACCCTAACCCTTAACCCCCACCCTTAACCCTCACCCTTACCCCTCACCCATAACCCTCACCCTTACCCCTCACCCTTAACCCTCACCCTTAACCATCACCCTTAACCATCACCCTTAACCATCACCCTTAACCCTCACCCTTAACCCTCACCCTTAACCCTCACCCTTAACACTCACCCTTAACCATCACCCTTAACCCTCACCCTTAACCCTCACCCTTAACCCTCACCCTTAGCCCTCACCCTTAACTCTCACCCTTAACCCTCACCCTTAACCATCACCCTAAACCCTCACCCTTAACCCTCACCCTTAACCCTCACCCTTAACCCTCACCCTTAACCCTTAACCCTCACCCTTAACCATCACCCTTAACCCTCACCCTTAACCCTCACCCTTAACCCTCACACTTAACCCTCACCCTTAATCCTTAACCCTCGCCCTTAACCCTCACCCTCAACCCTCACTTAACCATCACCCTTAACCCTCACCATTAACCCTCACCCTTAACCCTCACCCTTAACCCTCTCCCTTAACCCTCATCCTTAACCCTTAACCCTCACCCTTAACCCTCACCCTTAACCCTCACCCTTAACACTCACCCTTAACCCTCGCCCTTAACCCTCCCCTTTAACCCTCACCCTTAACCCTCACCCTTAACCCTCACCCTTAACCCACACCCTTAACCATCACCCTTAACCCTCACCCTTAACCCTCACCCTTAACCCTCACCCTTAACCCTCACCCTTAACCAACATCCTTAACCCTCACCCTTAACCCTCCCCTTAACCCTCAACCATAACCCTCACCCTTATCCCTCACCCTTAACTCTCACACTTAACCCCCACCCTCAACCATCATCCTTAACCCTCACCCTTAACTCTCACCCTTAACCCTCACCTTTAACCCTCACCCTTAACCCTCAACCTTAACCCTCACCCTTAACCCTCACCTTTAACCCTCACCCTTAATCCTTAACCCTCGCCCTTAACCCTCACCCTCAACCCTCACACTTAACCATCACCCTTAACCTTCACCATTAACCCTCACCCTTAACCCTCACCCTTAACCCTCACCCTTAACCCTCACCCTTAACCCTTAACACTCACGCTTAACTCTAACCCTTAACCCTCACCCTTAACCCTCACCGTTAACCCTCACCCTTAACCCTCACCCTTAACACTCACCCTTAACCATCACCCTTAACCCTCACCCTTAACCCTCACCCTTAACCCTCACCCTTAGCCCTCACCCTTAACTCTCACCCTTAACCCTCACCCTTAACCATCACCCTAAACCCTCACCCTTAACCCTCACCCTTAACCCTCACCCTTAACCCTCACCCTTAACCCTTAACCCTCACCCTTAACCATCACCCTTAACCCTCACCCTTAACCCTCACCCTTAACCCTCACACTTAACCCTCACCCTTAATCCTTAACCCTCGCCCTTAACCCTCACCCTCAACCCTCACTTAACCATCACCCTTAACCCTCACCATTAACCCTCACCCTTAACCCTCACCCTTAACCCTCTCCCTTAACCCTCATCCTTAACCCTTAACCCTCACCCTTAACCCTCACCCTTAACCCTCACCCTTAACACTCACCCTTAACCCTCGCCCTTAACCCTCCCCTTTAACCCTCACCCTTAACCCTCACCCTTAACCCTCACCCTTAACCCACACCCTTAACCATCACCCTTAACCCTCACCCTTAACCCTCACCCTTAACCCTCACCCTTAACCCTCACCCTTAACCAACATCCTTAACCCTCACCCTTAACCCTCCCCCTTAACCCTCAACCATAACCCTCACCCTTATCCCTCACCCTTAACTCTCACACTTAACCCCCACCCTCAACCATCATCCTTAACCCTCACCCTTAACTCTCACCCTTAACCCTCACCCTTAACCCTCACCCTTAACCCTCAACCTTAACCCTCACCCTTAACCCTCACCTTTAACCCTCACCCTTAATCCTTAACCCTCGCCCTTAACCCTCACCCTCAACCCTCACACTTAACCATCACCCTTAACCTTCACCATTAACCCTCACCCTTAACCCTCACCCTTAACCCTCACCCTTAACCCTCACCCTTAACCCTTAACACTCACGCTTAACTCTAACCCTTAACCCTCACCCTTAACCCTCACCGTTAACCCTCACCCTTAACCCTCACCCTTAACCCTCACCCTTAACCATCACCCTTAACCCTCACGCTTAACCCTCACCCTTAACCCTCACCCTTAACCCTCACCGTTAACCCTCACCCTTAACCCTCAACCTTAACCCTCACCCTTAACACTCACCCTTAATCCTCAGCCTTAACCCTCACCCTTAACCCTCACCCTTAACCATCACCCTTAACCATCACCCTTAACCCTCACCCTTAACCCTCACCCTTAACCCTCACCCTTATCCCTCACCCATAACCCTCACCTTTACCCCTCACCCTTAACCCTCACCCTTAACCATCACCCTTAACCCTCACCCTTAACCCTCACCCTTAACCCTCACCCTTAACCCTCACCCTTAACTCTCACCCTTAACCCTCACCCTTAACCATCACCCTCAACCCTCACCCTTAACCCTCACCCTTAACCCTCACCCTTAACCCTCACCCTTAACCCTTAATCCTCACCCTTAACCATCACCCTTAACCCTCACCCTTAACCCTCACCCTTAACCCTCACACTTAACCCTCACCCTTAATCCTTAACCCTCGCCCTTAACCCTCACCCTCAACCCTCACTTAACCATCACCCTTAACCCACACCATTAACCCTCACCCTTAACCCTCACCCTTAACCCTCTCCCTTAACCCTCATCCTTAACCCTTAACCCTCACCCTTAACCCTCACCCTTAACCCTCACCCTTAACACTCACCCTTAACACTCGCCCTTAACCCTCCCCTTTAACCCTCACCCTTAACCCTCACCCTTAACCCTCACCCTTAACCCACACCCTTAACCATCACCCTTAACCCTCACCCTTAACCCTCACCCTTAACCCTCACCCTTAACCAACATCCTTAACCCTCACCCTTAACCCTCCCCCTTAACCCTCATCCATAACCCTCACCCTTATCCCTCACCCTTAACTCTCACCCTTAACCCCCACCCTCAACCATCATCCTTAACCCTCACCCTTAACTCTCACCCTTAACCCTCACCCTTAACCCTCACCCTTAACCCTCACCCTTAACCCTTAACCCTCACACTTAACCATCACCCATAACCCTCACCCTTAACACTCACCCTTATCACTCACACTTAACCCTCACCCTTAACCCTCACCCTTAACCCTCAACCTTAACCCTCACCCTTAACCCTCACCTTTAACCCTCACCCTTAATCCTTAACCCTCGCCCTTAACCCTCACCCTCAACCCTCACACTTAACCATCACCCTTAACCTTCACCATTAACCATCACCCTTAACCCTCACCCTTAACCCTCACCCTTAACCCTCACCCTTAACCCTTAACACTCACGCTTAACCCTCACCCTTAACCCTCACCCTTAACCCTCATCGTTAACCCTCACCCTTAACCCTCACCCTCACCCTTAACCATCACCCTTAACCCTCACGCTTAACCCTCACCCTTAACCCTCACCCTTAACCCTCAGCGTTAACCCTCACCCTTAACCCTCAACCTTAACCCTCACCCTTAACACTCACCCTTATCCCCCACCCATAACCCTCACCCTTACCCCTCACCCTTAACACTCACCCTTAAACCTCAGCCTTAACCCTCACCCTTAACCCTCACCCTTAACCCTCACCATTAACCATCACCCTTAACCATCACCCTTAACCCTCACCCTTAACCCTCACCCTTAACCCACACCCTTATCCCTCACCCTTAACCCTTAAACCTCACCCTTAACCCTCACCCTTAACTCTCACCCATATCCTTCACCCTTATCCCTCACCCTTAACCCTCACCCTTAACCCTCACCCTTAACCCTCACCCTTAACCCTCACCCTTAACCCTCACCCTTAACCCTCACCTTTAACCCTCACCCTTAATCCTTAACCCTCGCCCTTAACCCTCACCCTCAACCCTCACACTTAACCATCACCCTTAACCTTCACCATTAACCCTCACCCTTAACCCTCACCCTTAACCCTCACCCTTAACCCTCACCCTTAACCCTTAACACTCACGCTTAACCCTCACCCTTAACCCTCACCCTTAACCCTCATCGTTAACCCTCACCCTTAACCCTCACCCTCACCCTTAACCATCACCCTTAACCCTCACGCTTAACCCTCACCCTTAACCCTCACCCTTAACCCTCAGCGTTAACCCTCACCCTTAACCCTCAACCTTAACCCTCACCCTTAACACTCACCCTTATCCCCCACCCATAACCCTCACCCTTACCCCTCACCCTTAACACTCACCCTTAAACCTCAGCCTTAACCCTCACCCTTAACCCTCACCCTTAACCCTCACCATTAACCATCACCCTTAACCATCACCCTTAACCCTCACCCTTAACCCTCACCCTTAACCCACACCCTTATCCCTCACCCTTAACCCTTAAACCTCACCCTTAACCCTCACCCTTAACTCTCACCCATATCCTTCACCCTTATCCCTCACCCTTAACCCTCACCCTTAACCCTCACCCTTAACCCTCACCCTTAACCCTCACCCTTAACCCTCACCCTTAACCCTCACACTTAACCCTCACCCTTAACTCTCACCCTTAACCCTCACCCTTAACCATCACCCTTATCCCTCACGCTTAACCCTCACCCTTAACCATCACCCTTAAAGCTCACCCTTAACCCTCACCCTTAACCCTCACCCTTAACCCTCACCCTTAACCCTCACCCTTAACCCTCACCCTTAACCCTCACCCTTACCCCTCATCCATAACCCTCACCCTTACACCTCACCCTTAACCCTCACCCTTAACCATCACCCTCAACCCTCACCATTAACCCTCACCCTTAACCCTCACCCTTAACCCTCACCCTTAACTCTCACCCTTAACCCTCACCCTTAACCATCACCCTTAACCCTCACCCTTAACCCTCACTCTTAACCCTCACCCTTAACCCTCACCCTTAACCCTTAACCCTCACCCTTAACCATCATCCTTAACCCTCACCCTTAACCCTCACCCTTAACCCTCACACTTAACCCTCACCCTTAATCCTTAACCCTCACCCTTAACCCTCACCCTCAACCCTCACACTTAACCATCACCCTTAACCCTCACCCTTAACCCTCACCATTAACCCTCACCCTTAACTCTCACCCTTAACCTTCACCCTTAACCCTTAACCTTCACCGTTAACCCTCACCCTTAACCCTCAACCTTAACCCTCACCCTTAACCCTCACCCTTAACCCTCACCTTTAACCCTCACCCTTAATCCATAACCCTCGCCCATAACCCTCACCCTCAACCCTCACTTAACCATCACCCTTAACCCTCACCCTTAACCCTCACCATTAACCCTCACCATAACCCTCACCCTTAACCCTCACCCTTAACCCTCACCCTTAACCCTTAACCCTCACCCTTATCCCTCACCCTTAACCCTCACCATTAACACTCACCCTTAACCCTCGCCCTTAACCCTACCCCTTAACCCTCACCCTTAACCCTCAACCTTAACCCTCACCCTTAACACTCACCCTTAACCCTCACCCTTAACCCTCACCCTTAACCCTCACCCTTAACCCTCACCCTTAACCATCACCCTTAACCCTCACCCTTAACCCTCACCCTTAACACTCACCCTTAACCCTTAACCCTCACCTTTAACCCTCACCCTTAATCCTTAACCCTCGCCCTTAACCCTCACCCTCAACCCTCACACTTAACCATCACCCTTAACCTTCACCATTAACCATCACCCTTAACCCTCACCCTTAACCCTCACCCTTAACCCTCACCCTTAACCCTTAACACTCACGCTTAACCCTCACCCTTAACCCTCACCCTTAACCCTCATCGTTAACCCTCACCCTTAACCCTCACCCTCACCCTTAACCATCACCCTTAACCCTCACGCTTAACCCTCACCCTTAACCCTCACCCTTAACCCTCAGCGTTAACCCTCACCCTTAACCCTCAACCTTAACCCTCACCCTTAACACTCACCCTTATCCCCCACCCATAACCCTCACCCTTACCCCTCACCCTTAACACTCACCCTTAAACCTCAGCCTTAACCCTCACCCTTAACCCTCACCCTTAACCCTCACCATTAACCATCACCCTTAACCATCACCCTTAACCCTCACCCTTAACCCTCACCCTTAACCCACACCCTTATCCCTCACCCTTAACCCTTAAACCTCACCCTTAACCCTCACCCTTAACTCTCACCCATATCCTTCACCCTTATCCCTCACCCTTAACCCTCACCCTTAACCCTCACCCTTAACCCTCACCCTTAACCCTCACCCTTAACCCTCACCCTTAACCCTCACCTTTAACCCTCACCCTTAATCCTTAACCCTCGCCCTTAACCCTCACCCTCAACCCTCACACTTAACCATCACCCTTAACCTTCACCATTAACCCTCACCCTTAACCCTCACCCTTAACCCTCACCCTTAACCCTCACCCTTAACCCTTAACACTCACGCTTAACCCTCACCCTTAACCCTCACCCTTAACCCTCATCGTTAACCCTCACCCTTAACCCTCACCCTCACCCTTAACCATCACCCTTAACCCTCACGCTTAACCCTCACCCTTAACCCTCACCCTTAACCCTCAGCGTTAACCCTCACCCTTAACCCTCAACCTTAACCCTCACCCTTAACACTCACCCTTATCCCCCACCCATAACCCTCACCCTTACCCCTCACCCTTAACACTCACCCTTAAACCTCAGCCTTAACCCTCACCCTTAACCCTCACCCTTAACCCTCACCATTAACCATCACCCTTAACCATCACCCTTAACCCTCACCCTTAACCCTCACCCTTAACCCACACCCTTATCCCTCACCCTTAACCCTTAAACCTCACCCTTAACCCTCACCCTTAACTCTCACCCATATCCTTCACCCTTATCCCTCACCCTTAACCCTCACCCTTAACCCTCACCCTTAACCCTCACCCTTAACCCTCACCCTTAACCCTCACCCTTAACCCTCACACTTAACCCTCACCCTTAACTCTCACCCTTAACCCTCACCCTTAACCATCACCCTTATCCCTCACGCTTAACCCTCACCCTTAACCATCACCCTTAAAGCTCACCCTTAACCCTCACCCTTAACCCTCACCCTTAACCCTCACCCTTAACCCTCACCCTTAACCCTCACCCTTAACCCTCACCCTTACCCCTCATCCATAACCCTCACCCTTACACCTCACCCTTAACCCTCACCCTTAACCATCACCCTCAACCCTCACCATTAACCCTCACCCTTAACCCTCACCCTTAACCCTCACCCTTAACTCTCACCCTTAACCCTCACCCTTAACCATCACCCTTAACCCTCACCCTTAACCCTCACTCTTAACCCTCACCCTTAACCCTCACCCTTAACCCTTAACCCTCACCCTTAACCATCATCCTTAACCCTCACCCTTAACCCTCACCCTTAACCCTCACACTTAACCCTCACCCTTAATCCTTAACCCTCACCCTTAACCCTCACCCTCAACCCTCACACTTAACCATCACCCTTAACCCTCACCCTTAACCCTCACCATTAACCCTCACCCTTAACTCTCACCCTTAACCTTCACCCTTAACCCTTAACCTTCACCGTTAACCCTCACCCTTAACCCTCAACCTTAACCCTCACCCTTAACCCTCACCCTTAACCCTCACCTTTAACCCTCACCCTTAATCCATAACCCTCGCCCATAACCCTCACCCTCAACCCTCACTTAACCATCACCCTTAACCCTCACCCTTAACCCTCACCATTAACCCTCACCATAACCCTCACCCTTAACCCTCACCCTTAACCCTCACCCTTAACCCTTAACCCTCACCCTTAACCCTCACCCTTAACCCTCACCATTAACACTCACCCTTAACCCTCGCCCTTAACCCTACCCCTTAACCCTCACCCTTAACCCTCAACCTTAACCCTCACCCTTAACACTCACCCTTAACCCTCACCCTTAACCCTCACCCTTAACCCTCACCCTTAACCCTCACCCTTAACCATCACCCTTAACCCTCACCCTTAACCCTCACCCTTAACACTCACCCTTAACCCTTAACCCTCACACTTAACCCTCACCCTTAATCCTGAACCCTCAATCCTTAACCCTTACCCTCAACCCTCACATTTAACCATCACCCTTAACCCTCACCCTTAACCCTCACTATTAACCCTCACCCTTAACCCTCACCCTTATCCCTCACCCTTAACCCTAACCCTTAACCCTCACCCTTAACCCTCACCCTTAACCCTCACCCTTAACCCTCACCGTTAACCGTCACCCTTAACCCTCACCCTTAACCCTCACCCTTAACACACACCCTTAACCCTTAACCATCACCCTTAACCCTCCCCCTTAACACTCACCCATAACCCTCACCCTTATCCCTCACCCTTAACTCTCACCCTTAACCCTCACCCTTAACCATCATCCTTAACCCTCACCCTTAACGCTCACCCTTAACCCTCACCCTTAACCCTCACCCTTAACCCACACCCTTAACCCTTAACCCTCACACTTAACCATCACCCCATAACCCTCACCCTTAACCCTCACCCTTAACCCTCACACTTAACCCTCACCCTTAACCCTCACCCTTAACCCTCAACCTTAACCCTCACCCTTAACCCTCACCTTCAAACCTCACCCTTAATACTTAACCCTCGCTCTTAACCCTCACCCTCAACCCTCACACTTAACCATCACCCTTAACCTTCACCATTAACCCTCACCCTTAACCCTCACCCTTAACCCTCATCCTTAATCCTCACCCTTAACCCTTAACCCTCACCCTTAACCCTCACCCTTAACCCTCACCCTTAACCCTCACCCTTAACCCTCACCCTTAACCCTCATCCTTAACCCTCACCCTTAACCCTCAACCTTAACCCTCACCCTTAACCCTCACCCTTAACCCTCACCCTTAACCCTCACCCTTAACCCTCACCCTTAACCGTCACCCTTAACCATCACCCTTAACCATCACCCTTAACCCTCACCCTTAACCCTCACCCTTAACCCTCACCCTTAACACTCACCCTTAACCCTTAACCCTAACCCTTAACCCTCACCCTTAACCCTCACCCTTAACCCTCACCCATAACCCTCAACCTTACCCCTCACCCTTAACCCTCACCCTTGACCATCACCCTTAACCCTCACCCTTAACCCTCACCCTTAACCCTCACCCTTAACCCTCACCCTTAACTCTCACCCTTAACCCTCACCCTTAACCCTCACCCTTAACCCTCACCCTTAACCCTCACCCTTAACCCTTAACCCTCACCCATAACCATCACCCTTAACCCTCACCCTTAACCCTCACCCTTAACCCTCACACTTAACCCTCACCCTTAATCCTTAACCCTCGCCCTTAACCCTCACCCTCAACCCTCACTTAACCATCACCCTTAACCCTCACCCTTAACCCTCACCATTAACCCTCACCCTTAACCCTCACCCTTAACCCTCTCCCTTAACCCTCATCCTTAACCCTTAACCCTCACCCTTAACCCTCACCCTTAACCCTCAACCTTAACACTCACCCTTAACCCTCGCCATTAACCCTCCCCTTTAACCCTCACCCTTAACCCTCACCCTTAACCCTCACCCTTAACCCTCACCCTTATCCCTCAGCCTTAACTCTCACCCTTAACCCCCACCCTCAACCATCATTCTTAACCCTCACCCTTAACTCTCACCCTTAACCCTTACCCTTAACCCTCACCCTTAACCCTCACCCTTAACCCTTAACCCTCACACTTAACAATCACCCATAACCCTCACCCTTAACCCTCACCCTTAACACTCACACTTAGCCCTCACCCTTAACCCTCACCCTTAACCCTCAACCTTAACCCTCACCCTTAACCCTCACCTTTAACCCTCACCCTTAATCCTTAACCCTCGCCCTTAACCCTCACCCTCAACCCTCACACTTAACCATCACCCTTAACCTTCACCATTAACCCTCACCCTTAACCCTCACCCTTAACCCTCACCCTTAACCCTCACCCTTAACCCTTAACCCTCACACTTAACCCTCACCCTTAACCCTCACCCTTAACCCTCACCGTTAACCCTCACCCTTAACCCTCACCCTTAACCCTCACCCTTAACCATCACCCTTAACCCTCACGCTTAACCCTCACACTTAACCCTCACCCTTAACCCTCACCGTTAACCCTCACCCTTAACCTTCAACATTAACCCTCACCCTTAACACTCACCCTTAAACCTCAGCTTTAACCCTCACCCTTAACCCTCACCCTTAACCCTCACCCTTAACCAACACCCTTAACCATCACCCTTAACCCTCACCCTTAACCCTCACCCTTAAACCTCACCCTTATCCCTCACCCTTAACCCTTGACCCTCACCCTTAAACCTCACCCTTAACCCTCAACCTTAACCCTCACCCTTAACCCTCACCCTTAACCCTCACCCTTAACCCTCACCCTTAACTCTCACCCTTAACCCTCACCCTTAACCATCACCCTTAACCCTCACCCTTAACCATCACCCTTAACCCTCACGCTTAACACTCACCCTTAACCCTCACCCTTAACCCTCACCGTTAACCCTCACCCTTAACCCTCAACATTAACCCTCACCCTTAACCCTCACCCTTAACCCTCACCCTTAACCCTCACCCTTAACCATCACCCTTAACCCTCACGCTTAACCCTCACACTTAACCCTCACCCTTAACCCTCACCGTTAACCCTCACCCTTAACCCTCAACATTAACCCTCACCCTTAACACTCACCCTTAAACCTCAGCTTTAACCCTCACCCTTAACCCTCACCCTTAACCCTCACCCTTAACCATCACCCTTAACCATCACCCTTAACCCTCACCCTTAACCCTCACCCTTAAACCTCACCCTTATCCCTCACCCTTAACCCTTAACCCTCACCCTTAACCCTCACCCTTAACTCTCACCCATATCCCTCACCCTTATCCCTCACCCTTAACCCTCACCCTTAACCCTCAACCTTAACCCTCACCCTTAACCCTCACCCTTAACCCTCACCCTTAACCCTCACCCTTAACCCTCACCCTTAACCCTCACCCTTAACCCTCACCCTTAACTCTCACCCTTAACACTCACCCTTAACCATCACCCTTAACCCTCACGCTTAACCCTCACCCTTAACCATCACCCTTAACCCTCACCCTTAACCTTCACCCTTAACCCTCACCCTTAACACTCACCCTTAACCCTCACCCTTAACCCTCACCCTTAACCCTCACCCTTAACCCTCACCCTTAACCCTCACCCATAACCCTCATCCTTACCCCTCACCCTTAACCCTCACCCTTAACCATCACCCTTAACCCTCACCCTTCACCCTCACCCTTAACCCTCACCCTTAACCCTCAACCTTAACTCTCAACCTTAACCCTCACCCTTACCCATCACCATTAACCCTCACCCTTAACCCTCACCCTTAACCCTCACCCTTAACCCTCACCCTTAACCCTTAACCCTCACCCTTAACCATCATCCTTAACCCTCACCCTTAACCCTCACCCTTAACCCTCACACTTAACCCTCACCCTTAATCCTTAACCCTCACCCTTAACCCTCACCCTCAACCCTCACACTTAACCATCACCCTTAACCCTCACCCTTAACCCTCACCATTAACCCTCACCCTTAACCCTCACCCTTAACCCTCACCCTTAAACCTTAACCTTCACCGTTAACCCTCACCCGTAACCCTCAACCTTAACCCTCACCCTTAACCCTCACCCTTAACCCTCACCTTTAAACCTCACCCTTAATCCTTAACCCTCGCCCTTAACCCTCACCCTCAACCCTCACTTAACCATCACCCTTAACCCTCACCCTTAACCCTCACCCTTAACCCTCACCATTTACCCTCACCTTAACCCTCACCCTTAACCCTCACCCTTAACCCTCACCCTTAACCCTTAACCCTCACCCTTATCCCTCACCCTTAACCCTCACCATTGACACTCACCCTTAACCCTCGCCCTTAACCCTACCTCTTAACAATCACCCTTAACCCTCAACCTTAACCCTCACCCTTAACACTCACCCTTAACCCTCACCCTTAACCCTCACCCTTAACCCTCACCCTTAACCCTCACCCTTAACCCTCACCCTTAACCCTCACCCTTAACCCTCACCCTTACCCCTCACCCTTAACCCTCACACTTAACCCTCACCCTTAACCCTCACCCTTCACCCTCACCCTTAACCCTCACCCTTAATTCTCACGCTTAACCCTCACCCTTAACCATCACCCTTAACCCTCACCCTTAACCCTCACCCTTAACCCTCACCCTTATCCCTCACCCTTACCCCTCACCCTTAACCCTTAACCCTCACCCTTAACCATCACCCTTAACACTCACCCTGAACCCTCACCCTTAACCCACACACTTAACCCTCACCCTTAATCCTTAACCCTCTCCCTTAACCCTCACCCTTAACCCTCACCCTTAACCCTCACCCTTAACCCTCACCCTTAACCCTCAACATTAACTCTCACCCTTAACCCTCACCCTTAACCATCACCCTTAACCCTCACCCTTAACCCTCACCCTTAACCCTCAACTTTAACCCTCACCCTTAATCCTTAACCTTCGCCCTTAACCCTCACCCTCAACCCTCACACTTAACCATCACCCTAATCCTTCACCATTAACCTTCACCCTTAACCCTCACCCATAAACCTCACCCTTAACCCTCACCCTTAACCCTCACCCTTAACCCTCACCCTTAACCCTCACCCTTAACCCTCACCCTTAACCCTCACCCTTAACCCTCACCCTTAACCCTCACCCTTAACCCTCAACCTTAACCCTCACCCTTAACCCTCACCCTTAAACCTCACCCTTAACCCTCACCCTAAACCCTCACCCTTAACCCTCACCCTTAACCATCAACCTTAACCATCACCCTTAACCCTCACCCTTAACCCTCACCCTTAACCCTCACCCTTAACACTCAACCTTAACCCTCACCCTTAACTCTCACCCTTAACCCTCACCCTTAACCATCACCCATAACCCTCACCCTTAACCCTCACCCTTAACCCTCACCCTTAACCCTCACCCTTAACCCTTAACCCTCACCCTTAACCATCACCCTTAACCCTCACCCTTAACCCTCACCCTTAACCCTCACACTTAACCCTCACCCTTAATCCTTAACCCTCACCCTTAACACTTACCCTCAACCCTCACCCTTAACCCTCACCCTTAAACCTCACCCTTAACCATCATCCTTAACCCTCACCCTTAACCCTCCCCCTTAACCCTCACCCATAACCCTCACCCTTATCCCTCACCCTTAACACTCACCCTTAACCCTCACCCTTAAACATCATCCTTAACCCTCACCCTTAACTCTCACCCTTAACCCTCACCCTTAACCCTCACCCTTAACCCTCACCCTTAACCCTCACCCTTAACCCTTAACCCTCACACTTAACCATCACCCATAACCCTCACCCTTAACCCTCACCCTTAACACTCACACTTAACCCTCACCCTTAACCCTCACCCTTAACCCTCAACCTTAACCCTCACCCTTAACCCTCACCTTTAACCCTCACCCTTAATCCTTAACCCTCGCCCTTAACCCTCACCCTCAACCCTCACACTTAACCATCACCCTTAACCTTCACCATTAACCCTCACCCTTAACCCTCACCCTTAACCCTCACCCTTAACCCTCTCCCTTAACCCTCAACCTTAACCCTCACCCTTAACCCTCACCCTTAAAACTCAGCCTTAACGCTCACCCTTAACCCTCACCCTTAACCCTCACCCTTAACCATCACCCTTAACCATCACCCTTAACCCTCACCCTTAACCCTCACCCTTATCCCTCACCTTAACCTTTAACCCTCACCCTTAACCCTCACCCTTAACTCTCACCCATATCCCTCACCCTTAACCCTCACCCATAACTCTCACCCTTAACCCTCACCCTTAACCATCACCCTTAACCCTCACCCTTAACCCTCACCCTTAACCCTCACCCTTAACCCTAACCCTTAACCCTTAACCCTCACCCTTAACCATCATCCTTAACCCTCACCATTAACCCTCACCCTTAACCCTCACACATAACCCTCACATTTAATCCTTAACCCTCACCCTTAACCCTCACCCTCAACCCTCACACTTAACCATCACCCTTAACCCTCACCCTTAACCCTCACCATTACCCCTCACCCTTAACCCTCACCCTTAACCCTTAACCCTCACCCTTAACCCTCACCCTTAACCCTCACCATTAACCCTCACCCTTAACCGTCACCCTTAACCCTCACCCTTAACCCTTAACCCTCACCGTTAACCCTCACCCTTATCCCTCAACCTTAACCCTCACCCTTAACCCTCACCCTTAACCCTCACCTTTAACCCTCACCCTTAATCCTTAACCCTCTCCCTTAACCCTCACCGTCAACCCTCACTTAACCATCACCCTGAACCTTCACCCTTAACCCTCACCATTAACCCTCACCCTTAACCCTCACCCTTAACCCTCACCCTTAACCCTCACCCTTAACCCTTAACCCTCAACCTTAACCCTCACCCTTACGCCTCACCCTTAACACTCACCCTTAACCCTCAACCTTAACCCTCACCCTTAACCCTCACCCTTAACCCTCACCCTTAACCCTCACCATTAACCCTCACCCTTAACCATCACCCCCAACCCTCACCCTTGACGCTCACCCTTAACCCTCACCCTTAACACTCACCCTTAACCCTTAACCCTCACCCTTAACCAACACCTTAACCCTCACCCATAACCCTCACACTTACCCCTCACCCTTAACCCTCACCCTTAACCCTCACCCTTAACCCTCACCCTTAACCCTCACCCTTAACCCTCACCCTTAACCCTCACCCTTAATTCTCACGCTTAACCCTCACCCTTAACCATCACCCTTAACCCTCACCCTTAACCCTCACCCTTAACCCTCACCCTTAACCCACACCCTTAACCCTCACCCTTAACCCTCACACTTAACCCTCACCCTTAATCCTTAACCCTCACCCTTAACACTTGCCCTCAACCCTCACCCTTAACCCTCACCCTTA